>NW_020825001.1:0-74933 GCF_003285875.2 Drosophila novamexicana | reverse complement strand
TATTGATAACAAAAATGGTTTTCATATAGACACATAATTTTTGCGATCGTTCCTATGACAGCTATATGATATAGTGTTCCGATTTTAAAAGGATTGTTCATTTATATGAGGAGTAAAGTAAAACTAATAAACGCCGAGCTTGGTCAAGATATCTAGATAAGCCAAATGTTTTTTCATACAAAAACTTAATTTTCGACCGATCGTTCCTATGGCAGCAATATGTAGTACGATCTTAATAGGACTTCGCATTTATGTGAGGAATGATAAAAAAAATAAATGACAAGTTTAGTCAAGATATTTTGATAAACAAAAATGTTTTTCATACAACAATTAATTTTCCACCGATCGTCCCAATAGCAGCTATATGATATACTGGTCCGATCTGAATAGGGTTGTGCATATATATGTAGTTTCTTTATTACTATAGAATTACAAAGTTTCTTATTATAATTTGTTTCAAAGTGGTTAACTTTTACAAATATGTTTAATATTATAAGATGATTGATTAATATTATTTTATAGTTATTATGGGATGATTTTAGTTATAATTAAAACTTTAACTCTTCGACGGACGACGAGCTCTTCAGTCAACTCCCAAATGCAAAGTGTTCGCTTTTTCTTTTCGCGTTGCGCAGCCTGCTCTTTGACGCAAAACTGCAAAGCTTCAAATGAGCGAAGAGAGAGCGATCAGAAACAACGACCGCTGCGCGTTGTTCTCTGTTGCTCGCCTTCTAGGATTCCCACATTCGGCCCTCCTGACACGTCCTTCGACCCGAAGGAATCCCACATCTTCATATACTCTGAAACTGTTGTCGTCTTACACGGTCCTTCTCCACTGCCTAGTTTCTCAACTTCATATCTTCCATGATTCTTAACGTCCACCACCTTATATGGCCCCAAAAATTTTCCCTTTAATTTTAATCCCGTACCATACTGAGTGCGCTTTATAGCTACTAAATCGTTTATTTTGTACTGAATATCCTTTTTCCTTTTTAGATCAAATTGCCTTCTATTTTCATCTTGCAGCTTTTGGATATTTTCCCGCGCCTGCTCACGCGTTGCCCTTCGTTCGTCTTCCAACTCATCGATCAAACTTTCTTTCACTAGTTTATTTAACTCTAGATCGTCTGGTATACTTACTTTTGTGCTCCTTGGTGCAGTCCGGTTGATCACTTGTTGAACTCTTCCCAAATGTTTATGCCAACTGCCAGGACTATCATGGCTTAACTTAGAAAGCATTGGCACGACTATTTTATGCATTCGCTCTACCTGACCATTTCCTCGCGGTACTCCGGTAGCTATAATCAGATGCGCTATGCTTTGTTTCTTGCAATAGTCTTTAAAAAGATGTGACGTAAATGCAGTACCTCTATCAGAAACGATTCGCTCTGGATTTCCAAACAGGACAGATTGCCTTTCTAAGCAATTTAAAACTTCATCAACACCAGTGCTGCGGGTGGGGTACAACCACACAAATTTGGAGAACCCATCTACCACCACTAGGATGTGGTTATAGCGTTTGCTGGTTAGCTCCATTGGCCCTACGTGATCGATATGATAAGTACACAATGGTCTGTCTCCCTTATCTATCAGAAATCCTTCCTTTTTCCCAGTTTTAGCATTCATAATAATGCACTCTATGCAACTATCTACAGTTCGGGCCACCTTCTCCTTTAGTTTTGGTATAAAATAGTTTTTCTCCGCGAGATCCTGAGTCTTTTTAGCGGAAAAATGACCCTGCTTGTGTGCAATACGAATGATTTCCGTTTCCATTTGACACGGCACAACAATTAACTCCCGATTCGGGCCTTTATACAAGATTTTGTTTTCAATGTAGAAATCTTCATACCCCTTTTCCTCAACAATTTGGCGAATTATCTTTGTCCATTCATCCCCCAACTGTGCTTCTCTCAAACGATGTACTAAGCTATCGGTCAACACATAGCAGAAAACACGGCTCAAGGCGTCAACATGACGCATTTTGGAACCCGAACAATGCTCAATTTCATAGTCGAAGTCTTGCAAGTACATTGCCCATCTGGCTACACGCAAAGGCACTTCTTTTTTCCTCATCGTCATTGTTAACGCATTGCAATCGGTTATGATTTTAAACTTTATGCCTAATACGTACACACGCCATTTTATTAGAGCAGACATGACGGCAAGGACTTCTAATTCGTATGAATCGTACTTTTCTTCAGCTGCATTTGTCTTACGGCTCATATACTGAACAGGATGAAACAAACAGTCTTCTGGGTCTTTCTGCAACAATACTCCACCAAAACCAAACTTGCTAGCATCCGTGTGAATTTCCGTTTGTAACTTAGGACTATACAATTTTAATACAGGTCCACTGGTCAAAGCTGCTTTCAATTGCTCAAATGCGACATGCTGCAAGTCTTTAAATTCAAACTTTGCATCCTTTCGCAAAATGTCGGACAACGGTTTTGCAATTACTGCGTACCCCTCTACAAACCTACGAAAATAGGATGTCAGCCCCAAAAATCGCTGAATATCCTTTTTATCCCGGGGTATCGGAAAATTTGCAACAGCCTGGGTCTTTTCCTTGCTCGGAGTTATAGTGCCCTCTTGCACTATATACACACGCCATTTTATTAGAGCAGACATGACGGCAAGGACTTCTAATTCGTATGAATCGTACTTTTCTTCAGCTGCATTTGTCTTACGGCTCATATACTGAACAGGATGAAACAAACAGTCTTCTGGGTCTTTCTGCAACAATAGTCCACCAAAACCAAACTTGCTAGCATCCGTGTGAATTTCCGTTTGTAACTTAGGACTATACAATTTTAATACAGGTCCACTGGTCAAAGCTGCTTTCAATTGCTCAAGTGCGACATGCTGCAAATCTTTAAATTCAAACATTGCATCCTTTCGCAAAATGTCGGACAACGGTTTTGCAATTACTGCGTACCTCTCTACAAACCTACGAAAATAGGATGTCAGCCCCAAAAATCGCTGAATATCCTTTTTATCCCGGGGTATCGGAAAATTTCAAACAGCCTGGGTCTTTTCCTTGCTCGGAGTTATAGTGCCCTTTTGCACTATATACCCTAAGAAGCTAACTTTCCCTTGCAACAGTTGACACTTCGACCAATTTATGCGTAGACCATTCTTTCCTGCAACCTGCAACACTCTTTTAAGCTTCACCAGGCCCTCTTCGACATTGCTGCTCGGAATTATGACGTCGTCCATATAAACGACCGCATCATTATTTTGGATTAATTCTCGCATAACTGCCATTATGAATCTAGTAAACACTGCTGGAGAGTTTGAAATTCCGAAAGGCACGTATAAAAATTCATACTGCCCATTTTGAGTCACAAATGAAGTATATTTTTGCGAGCCTGTTTCAACTGGTACATGGAAAAATCCATTTGTCAAATCTAGTGTAGTGAAAATTGACGCACCTTGCAGCTTCTCAATTACAGTATCCATTTGAGGCATAGGAAAATTATCACGAATCACCTTTTCGTTTAGCTTACGGTAGTCGCAGCACAAACGCTTTTTGCCATTCTTTTTGGCCACTAAAACAACTGGTGAGACGTACTCTGACATACTGGGCTTGATAATTTTCTCCGCTAGCCATTCTTTCACTTGCTCATCAACAATTTTCTGATCAAACACGGCTATACGTCTCGGATGCTGAAATACTGGCAGCTCGTCTGTTAAAATAATCTTCATCTCAATTGGAGATCTTGGATTTCTGGTTGGTTTGTACGAATGTACTAGTTGCTTAACCTCTTTTTGTTGCAACTTACTCAAATGGGAAAAATCTAATTCGATCGTAACCGCCTCTTGGTCCACAGCTAACATGCACATACTTTCAAACTCATGAAACAGTTCAAAACAAGAACTATTGTCAGCGCTGATCATTTTATTTTCTATATCAACTTTCGGTTTTAATAAAGTCCCCTTTTTAGTCACTTGCAAGTCAACATAATCCAAAATGGTTCTGCCAAGAATTGCTTCGAAACTTATATCCTCATCTGGTACGACATGAAATTCGATTTCCATTTGAATGTAATCAATCTTGACGGGTAATATAAAGCTTCCAAACGTCAGATTTTTCTTGTTTATATTGGCTCTCACCATTACACTGCACGGCACGGTGTCCTGGCTTACCACATTTAAAACAAGAAAAAGTATTTTTGGGACAGTCCTTTATTACATGTGAGTCGGCGCCACATTTAAAACATTTACGGCTTTTGTTTGCTTGAAAGTATTGACCCACGGTAGGTTCTCTTTTTGCAATTGTCGATCCAGGTTTACTGGGCGGTGGGCAAGAACCACGAACTTTCTGATAGGTTTCTATCTGAGCTTTCAACTGTTTGATTGTTCTTGCTTGATACAATAGCGACTTGTTAGTTTTAGAATCCGGTATGCCTTCTATAAAATAGTCAATCAAACTCTCATCCTCGAGATCGATAGATTTTGCTATTTCCATCAACGCATATAAAAATTCTAACAATGTCTCGCCCTTTTTCTGCTGTCGCTTTCCCAAACGTCTATGAACTTCTGCTGATGACAACCTTACCTCAAATTCATTTTTCAAAGCGTTCTTTAGCGCTTCCCAGTTATTAATACCCCGCTGACTACGAATAAATGATTTAGCGGCACCCTCAAGCAACTGTTTGGCATAGATAAATAACTGTAAGTCGCTCCACTGTACTGTTATAGCGCATTCTTCTAGCTCACTCACCCACTGTTCAATATCTCTCGAACTCGACCCATCAAATTTGTACACGCTACCCTCAACATCTTTCAGCGTAAACCACGACCTAGCTCTTTCAGGACTCTGCATCAAAGGTGCTGTATTAACCGACGTATCATCACCTGAACCCTCTTCTTCTATTTCCATGCCATAATGTTCAAATAGTCTTGCTTGCAGTTCAGCTTTGCGTCCTGCAGTACTCAATTGCAAATCTGTTAATTTTTCGCGTAATTGATCGACACGAAGACTTAGAATCTCGTTTCTCTCCATTTTACAAAATGGTCACTCGGTTACTTAGATTTTAGGTTTTCAAATTATTCTTATTTACTATTTTCAGATTTGTTTACTAATAACAGCGGCTGCTCTCTTTTGTAGCTTAAGTTTAACAGCCTCGACGGACACTCTCTTTTGTATCTTGAGTTTAACAGCGCTAAGGGCCGTTTATTTTTGAATTTGATCTCAGCTGTTATCAAAATGTTAAAGCTATGTTAACGAATAATGTCGATGAACATAAAACAATTATGCCAACAAATAATTTTAATTTTCTTCCGTGTTTCGTGTCACCGTCCGTGACTAAATTTCTTAGTTAATAATGTACGATCTGTCTTCGCAAGATACACCACTTGCTAAGGTCAGCACAAATAGTAAGATTTTATTTTGCAGCGATGCTGCAGCTCACCACACGATTTGAACGTTTCTCAACACTCCCACGAAGGACTCGGTCGCTACGTACTGGCTCATCTAACGTAACTGTTAATACCAACTCTGCTCCAGCCTTCTATTACGCTCGACCACCTTGCCAGCGTACCAAGAATTTGCTGCTGTCTATTTCACGCCTTAGCCAACTTGCCTGCGTTCCTCATAGATGCCAGCTGCTTTGATCGCTTTTGGTTTCCCTTACGCACCGGCTCATCTGCCTGCGTAACAGCAAAACGCCAACTCTTCTCCAGCCTTCTATTACTTTTTCTCTTCTCTCTTGCATACACACAAAGTCCGGATTTCACCAGAAATTTATTTTTTGGAATAACGTTTCACTGAGTGTCTGTTGCTATCTCGCTCACACTTTACTTTGCACTTCTCTCTTCTCGTTCTTTCTGTCTGCTTCACTTTTGGCGATGCATACACACAAAGTCCGGATTTCACCAGAAATGTATTTTTTGGAATAACGTTTTACTGAGCGTCTGTTGCTATCCCGCTCACACTTTACTTTGCACTTCTCTCTTCTCCAACTTTACACGTCTTTTATATCGACCTTTACGATGATGTTTTTCCTTTTAAATTCACTCACTTTGTCTCATTGTTTTAATTGTAACTTGGATACATTCCCGGACGAGCCCCCAATTTGTAGTTTCTTTATTACTATAGAATTACAAAGTTTCTTATTATAATTTGTTTCAAAGTGGTTAACTCTTACAAATATGTTTAATATTATAAGATGATTGATGATTTTAGTTATAATTAAAACTTTAACTCTTCGACGGACGACGAGCTCTTCAGTCAACTCCCAAATGCAAAGTGTCCGCTTTTTCTTTTCGCGTTGCGCAGCCTGCTCTTTGACGCAAAACTGCAAAGCTACAAATGAGCGAAGAGAGAGCGATCAGAAACAACGACCGCTGCGCGTTGTTCTCTGTTGCTCGCCTTCTAGGGTTCCCACATATATATGGGGAGTATAGTAAAACTAATAAACGCCGAGTTTGGTCAAGATATCTTGATAAAAAATAATGGTTTTCATACAACAACTTTATTTTTGACCGATCGTTCCTATGACAGCTATATGATATAGTGGTCCGATTTTAAAAGGATTGTTCATATATATGAGGAGAAAGTAAAACTAATAAACACCGAGCTTGGTCAAGATATCTTGATAAGCCAAATGTTTTTTCATACAAAAACTTAATTTTCGACCGGGCGTTCCTATGGCAGCTATATGATATAGTGGTACGATCTTAAGAGCATATTGCATATATATGAGAAGTAAAGTAAAACTAATAAATGCCGAGTTTGGTCAAGATATCTTTATAAGCAAAATGTTTTTTCATACAACAACTTTATTTTTGACCGATCGTTCCTATGGCAGCTGTATGACAAAGTGGTTCGATCTTAATATGATATTGTATATATTTAAGAAGCAGAGTAAAACTAATAAATGAAGGGCTTGGTCAATATATCTTGATAAACAAAAATGGTTTTCATACAGCAACTTTAGTTTTCCGACCGCTATGGCAGCTATATGATATAGTGGTCAGATTTTAATAGGATTTTTCATTAATATGAGGAGTAAAGTAAAACTAATAAACGCCGAGTTTGGTCAAGATATCTTGATAAGCAAAATGATTTTTCATACAACAACTTTATTTTTGACCGATCGTTCCTATGGCAGCTATATGAAGTCCGCTCTTAATAGGACTTCGCATTTATATGAGTAATATAGTAAAACAAATAAATGACAAGTTTAGTCAAGATATTTTGATAAATAAAAATGTTTTTCATACAACTTAATTTTCGACCGATCGTCCCAATAGCAGCTATATGATATAGTGGTCCTATCTTAAAAGCATATTGCATATATATGAGGAGTAGAATAAAACTAATAAATGCCGAGTTTGGTCAAGATATCTTGATAAACAAAACTTTTTTTTACCCAACAACTTAATTTTTGACTGATCGTTCGTATAGCAGCTATATAACATAGGAGTCCGATCTTAATAGGATATTGCACATATATGAGGAGCATACTAAAACTAATAAATGACGGGATTGGTCAAGATATCTTGATAAACAAATATAGTTTTCATACAACAACTTAATTTTTGACCGATCGTTCCTATGGCAGCTATATGACAAAGTGGTTCGATCTAAATATGATATTGTATTTATATGAGAAGCAGAGTAAAACTAATAAATGAAGGGCTTGGTCAACATATCATGATAAGCAAAAATGGTTTTCGTACAACAACTTCATTTTCGATCGATCGTTCCTATGGCAGCTATATAAAATAGTAGTCCGATCTAAATAGGACTTCGCATTTATATGAGGAATATAGTGCAACAAATAAATGACAAGTTTAGTCAAGATATTTTGATAAACAAAAATGTTTTTCATACAACAACTTAATTTTCGACGAATCGTCGAAATAGCAGCTGTATGATATACTGGTCCGATCTGAATAGGGTTGTGCATATATATATGGGGAGTATAGTAAAATTAATAAACGCCGAGTTTGGTCAAGATATCTTGATAAACAAAAATGATTTTCATACACCAACTTAATTTTCGACGAATCGTCGAAATAGCAGCTGTATGATATACTGGTCCAATCTGATTAGGGTTGTGCATATATATATGGGGAGTATAGTAAAACTAATAAACGCCGAGTTTGGTCAAGATATCTTGATAAAAAATAATGGTTTTCATACATCAACTTTATTTTTGACCGATCGTTCCTATGTCAGCTATATGAAGTCCGCTCTTAATAGGACTTCGCATTTATATAAGTAATATAGTAAAACAATAAAATGACAAGTTTAGTCAAGATATTTTGATAAACAAAAATGTTTTTAATACAACAACTTAATTTTCGACCTATCGTCCCAATAGCAGCTATATGATATACTGGTCCGATCTGAATAGGGTTGTGCATATATATATGGGGAGTAAAGTAAAACTAATAAACGCCGAGTTTGGTCAAGATATCTTGATAAACAAAATGTTTTTTCATACAAAAACTTAATT
The DNA here is from genome assembly GCF_003285875.2 of Drosophila novamexicana. Classification (NCBI taxonomy): domain Eukaryota; kingdom Metazoa; phylum Arthropoda; class Insecta; order Diptera; family Drosophilidae; genus Drosophila; species Drosophila novamexicana. Next base: position 66,465 of record NW_020825001.1, on the reverse strand, counting down.
TTCGATCGATCGTTCCTATGGCAGCTATATGATATAGTGGTCCGATCTTAATAGGATTTTGCATATATATGAGGAGTAAAGTAAAACTAATAAATGCCGAGTTTGGTCAAGATATCTTGATAAACAAAATGTTTTTTCATACAACAACTTTATTTTTGACCGATCGTTCCTATGGCAGCTATAGGACAAAGTGTTTCGATCTTAATAAATTGTATATATATGAGGAGCAGGGTAAAACTAATAAATGCAGGGCTTGGTCAAGATATATTGATAAACAAAAATGGTTTTCATACAGCAACATAATTTTTCCGATCGTTCCTATGACAGCTATATGATATAGTGGTCCGATTTTAAAAGGATTGTTCATATATATGAGGAGTAAAGTAAAACTAATAAACGCCGAGTTTGGTCAAGATATCTTGATAAGCAAAATGTTTTTTCATACAAAAACTTAATTTTCGACCGATCGTTCCTATGGCAGCAATATGTAGTACGATCTTAATAGGACTTCGCATTTATGTGAGCAATGATAAAAAAATAAATGACAAATTTAGTCAAGATATTTTGATAAACAAAAATGATTTTCATACAACAATTAATTTTCCACCGATCGTCCCAATAGCAACTATATGATATACTGGTCCGATCTGAATAGGGTTGTGCATATATATATGGGGAGTATAGTAAAACCAATAATCGCCGAGTTTGGTCAAGATGTCTTGATAAAAAATAATGGTTTTCATACATCAACTTTATTTTTGACCGATCGTTCCTATGGCAGCTATATGACAAAGTGTTTCGATCTTAATAAATTGTATATATATGAGGAGCAGGGTAAAACTAATAAATGCAGGGCTTGGTCAAGATATATTGATAAACAAAAATTGTTTTCATACAGCACCATAATTTTTCCGATCGTTCCTATGACAGCTATATGATATAGTGGTCCGATTTTAAAAGGATTGTTCATATATATGAGGAGTGAAGTAAAACTAATAAACGCTGAGCTTGGTCAAGATATCTTGATAAGCCAAATGTTTTTTCATACAAAAACTTAATTTTCGACCGGGCGTTCCTATGGCAGCTATATGATATAGTGGTACGATCTTAAGAGCATATTGCATATATATGAGAAGTAAAGTAAAACTAATAAATGCCGAGTTTGGTCAAGATATCTTTATAAACAAAATGTTTTTTCATACAACAACTTTATTTTTGACCGATCGTTCCTATGGCAGCTGTATGACAAAGTGGTTCGATCTTAATATGATATTGTATATATTTGAGGAGCAGAGTAAAACTAATAAATGAAGGGCTTGGTCAATATATCTTGATAAACAAAAATGGTTTTCATACAGCAACTTTATTTTTCCGACCGCTATGGCAGCTATATGATATAGTGGTCAGATTTTAATAGGATTTTTCATTAATATGAGGAGTAAAGTAAAACTAATAAATGCCGAGTTTGTTCAAGATATCTTGATAAAAAAATGTTTTTTCATACAACAACTTTATTTTTGACCGATCGTTCCTATGGCAGCTATATGAAGTCCGCTCTTAATAGGACTTCGCATTTATATGAGAAATATAGTAAAACAAATAAATGACAAGTTTAGTCAAGATATTTTGATAAACAAAAATGTTTTTCATACAACTTAATTTTCGACCGATCGTCCCAATAGCAGCTATATGATATACTGGTCCGATCTAAATAGGGTTGTGCATATATATATGGGGAGTAAAGTACAACTAATAAACGCCGAGTTTGGTCAAGATATCTTGGTAAACAAAATGTTTTTTCATACAAAAACTTGATTTTCGATCGATCGTTCCTATGGCAGCTATATGATATAGTGGTCCGATCTTAATAGGATTTTGCATATATATTAGGAGTAAAGTAAAACTAATAAATGCCGAGTTTGGTCAAGATATCTTGATAAACAAAATGTTTTTTCATATAAAAACTTAATTTTCGATCGATCGTTCCTATGGCAGCTATATGATATAGTTGTCCGATCTTAATAGGATTTTGCATATATATGAGGAGTAAAGTAAAACTAATAAATGACGAGTTTGGTCAAGATATCATGACAAACAAAATGTTTTTTCATACAAAAACTTAGTTTTCGACCGATCGTTCCTATGGCAGCTATATGATATAGTGGTCCTATCGTAAAAGCATATTGCATATATATGAGGGGTAGAGTAAAACTAATAAATGCCGAGTTTGGTCAACATATCTTGATAAACAAAATTTTTTTTTACCCAACAATTTAATTTTTGACTGATCGTTCGTATAGCAGCTATATGACATAGGAGTCCGATCTTAATAGGATATTGCACATATATGAGGAGCATACTAAAACTAATAAATGACGGGCTTGGTCAAGATATCTTGATAAGCAAATATAGTTTTCATACAACAACTTAATTTTTGACCGATCGTTCCTATGGCAGCTATATGACAAAGTGGTTCGATCTTAATATGATATTGTATTTTTATGAGGAGCAGAGTAAAACTAATAAATGAAGGGCTTGGTCAACATATCATGATAAGCAAAAATGGTTTTCATTCAACAACTTAATTTTTGACCGATCGTTCCTATAGCAGCTATATGACAAAGTGGTTCGATTTTAATATGATATTGTATATATATGAGAAGCAGAGTAAAACTAATAAATGAAGGGCATGGTCAAGATATCTTGATAAACAAAAATGGTTTTCATACAACTTAATTTTCGTCCGAATGTTCCTATGGCAGCTATATAAAATAGTAGTCCGATCTAAATAGGACTTCGCATTTATATGAGGAATATAGTGCAACAAATAAATGACAAGTTTAGTCAAGATATTTTGATAAACAAAAATGTTTTTCATACAACAACTTAATTTTCGACGAATCGTCGAAATAGCAGCTGTATGATATACTGGTCCGATCTGAATAGGGTCGTGCATATATATATATGGGGAGTATAGTAAAATTAATAAACGCCGAGTTTGGTCAAGATATACCGAAACAACTATTTATGGACATAGTTAGATTTTGCATACAGGAAAACAGATATTTCAAATACGAAGACAAAATATACACACAACTTAAGGGAATGCCAATGGGATCACCGGCTTCCCCAGTAATCGCAGATATATTAATGGAGGAACTGTTGGACAAGATTACAGATAAATTAAAAATAAAACCAAGACTCTTGACCAAATATGTAGATGACCTTTTTGCCATAACGAACAAAATAGACGTGGAAAATATTCTAAAAGAATTGAATTCCTTCCACAAACAGATAAAATTTATTATGGAATTAGAAAAGGACGGGAAATTACCATTTTTAGACTCTATTGTAAGCAGAATGGACAACACACTCAAAATAAAGTGGTATAGGAAACCCATAGCCTCCGGACGAATACTCAACTTCAATTCAAACCACCCAAAGAGTATGATAATCAATACAGCACTAGGCTGTATGAATAGAATGATGAAAATATCGGACACAATATACCACAAAGAAATTGAACATGAAATCAAAAAACTCGACAAAAAATGACTTCCCCCCAAATATAATCAAAACATTATTAAAAAGACGACAAATCGAAAGAAAAAAGCCAACAGAACCTGCTAAAATATACAAATCACTAATATATGTACCACGACTATCAGAACGCCTCACAAACTCAGACTGTTATAACAAACAAGATATAAAAGTAGCACACAAACCGACGAATACATTACAAAAATTCTTCAACAAGATAAAGTCGAAAATCCCGATGATCGACAAAAGCAACGTCGTTTACCAAATACCATGTGGCGGGGAAAACAACAACAAGTGCAATAGTGTCTACATAGGTACAACAAAATCGAAGCTAAAAACAAGGATTAGTCAACATAAATCGGACTTCAAACTAAGACATCAAAATAATATACAGAAAACAGCACTTATGACCCATTGTATAAAAAGCAACACCACACCAAATTTTGATGAAACAACAATCTTACAACAAGAACAACACTATAACAAGCGACACACATTGGAAATGCTACACATAATTAACACACCAACCAACAAACGACTAAACTACAAGACAGACACAGCAAATTGCGCTCACTTGTACAGACACCTCTTAAACAGCCAAACAACCTCAGTAACAATCTCCACGTCAAAAAGCGCAGACGTGTAAAATAATGTATGTAAAATGTTCGAAATAATGTTTAATTTATTGTATTATAATTGTTAATTGTTTTTTGTATCTTGGTGTTAGTGCCCTGAAGACGGTTTGCCGATGTGCAACCAAAATATATCGGAAGAAAATTAAAATAAAATTGTTTTCATTGTTTGTTTTAACAAACACGGACCTCGAGCCAGCCAAAAAATAAATATTGAAATATGGAAAGTTCGCCAGAGCCATCAATAAATATCAACGGAAGGCACGCCGTATGCACAGCAACCAACATGAGCTACGCAAAAATAAAAACTAAATACAAGGATTCGAAAAGAACAATTAATAAATTCCAACTAACACTGGTAAAATTAACTAAACTTAAATCTAGTTTAAAATTTTTGTTAAAATGTAGAAAATCAAATTTAATACCTAACTTTATCAAAAACTTGACACAGCATTTGACCATACTGACCACTGACAATAAAACCCACCCTGACATAACAAGAACATTGACTAGACACACACATTTTTACCATACCAAAATATTAAACTTACTTATAAAACACAAACACAACCTATTACAAGAACAAACAAAACATATGGAAAAAGCAAAAACAAACATAGAACAACTGATGACCACAGATGACGCAAAAGCGTTTTTTGAGAGCGAGAGAAATATAGAAAACAAAATAACAACAACACTCAAGAAAAGACAAGAAACGAAACACGATAAGTTGCGAGATCAACGGAACCTAGCCTTAGCGGACAACAACACTCAAAGAGAGTGGTTTGTAAACAAAACAAAAATAGAATTCCCGCCAAACGTCGTAGCGTTACTCGCAAAAGGGCCGAAGTTCGCTCTCCCAATCAGCAAGAGAGATTTTCCTCTCTTGAAATACATCGCAGACGGTGAGGAGCTAGTGCAAACAATAAAAGAAAAGGAAACACAAGAGTCGGCGCGCACAAAATTCTCTTTGTTAGTCAAAGAGCATAAAACCAAGAACAACCAAAACAGTAGGGATCGAGCAATACTGGACACAGTGGAACAGACACGAAAATTACTGAAAGAAAATATAAATATTAAAATTCTATCGTCGGATAAGGGCAACAAAACCGTAGCAATGGATGAGGATGAATATAAAAATAAAATGACAAATATTTTAGACGACTTATGCGCGTATAGAACACTGAGACTGGATCCGACATCAAGACTACAGACAAAGAATAACACCTTCGTAGCACAATTATTCAAGATGGGTCTTATTTCAAAGGACGAAAGAAATAAGATGACTACAACAACAGCGGTACCTCCGAGGATATATGGACTACCAAAAATACACAAGGAAGGAACACCACTGAGACCAATATGTTCTTCCATCGGATCTCCATCTTACGGGCTGTGCAAATATATAATACAAATATTAAAAAATCTGACAATGGACTCTAGGTACAACATCAAGAACGCGGTAGATTTTAAAGACAGAGTCAACAACTCCCAGATTAGAGAAGAGGAAACATTAGTATCTTTTGACGTAGTATCCTTATTTCCCAGCATACCAATAGAATTAGCACTTGACACAATAAGACAAAAATGGACCAAATTAGAAGAGCACACGAATATACCGAAACAACTATTTATGGACATAGTTAGATTTTGCATACAGGAAAACAGATATTTCAAATACGAAGACAAAATATACACACAACTTAAGGGAATGCCAATGGGATCACCGGCTTCCCCAGTAATCGCAGATATATTAATGGAGGAACTGTTGGACAAGATTACAGATAAATTAAAAATAAAACCAAGACTCTTGACCAAATATGTAGATGACCTTTTTGCCATAACGAACAAAATAGACGTGGAAAAATTTCTAAAAGAATTGAATTCCTTCCACAAACAGATAAAATTTACTATGAAATTAGAAAAGGACGGGAAATTACCATTTTTAGACTCTATTGTAAGCAGAATGGACAACACACTCAAAATAAAGTGGTATAGGAAACCCATAGCCTCCGGACGAATACTCAACTTCAATTCAAACCACCCAAAGAGTATGATAATCAATACAGCACTAGGCTGTATGAATAGAATGATGAAAATATCGGACACAATATACCACAAAGAAATTGAACATGAAATCAAAAAACTCTTGACCAAAAATGACTTCCCCCCAAATATAATCAAAACATTATTAAAAAGACGACAAATCGAAAGAAAAAAGCCAACAGAACCTGCTAAAATATACAAATCACTAATATATGTACCACGACTATCAGAACGCCTCACAAACTCAGACTGTTATAACAAACAAGATATAAAAGTAGCACACAAACCGACGAATACATTACAAAAATTCTTCAACAAGATAAAGTCGAAAATCCCGATGATCGACAAAAGCAACGTCGTTTACCAAATACCATGTGGCGGGGAAAACAACAACAAGTGCAATAGTGTCTACATAGGTACAACAAAATCGAAGCTAAAAACAAGGATTAGTCAACATAAATCGGACTTCAAACTAAGACATCAAAATAATATACAGAAAACAGCACTTATGACCCATTGTATAAAAAGCAACCACACACCAAATTTTGATGAAACAACAATCTTACAACAAGAACAACACTATAACAAGCGACACACATTGGAAATGCTACACATAATTAACACACCAACCAAGAAACGACTAAACTACAAGACAGACACAGAAAATTGCGCTCACTTGTACAGACACCTCTTAAACAGCCAAACAAACTCAGTAACAATCTCCACGTCAAAAAGCGCAGACGTGTAAAATAATGTATGTAAAATGTTCGAAATAATGTTTAATTTATTGTATTATAATTGTTAATTGTTTTTTGTATCTTGGTGTTAGTGCCCTGAAGACGGTTTGCCGATGTGCAACCGAAATATATCGGAAAAAAATTAAAATAAAATTGTTTTCATTGTTTGTTTTAACAAACACGGACCTCGAGCCAGCCAACAAATAAATATCAAAAATGATTTTCATACAACAACTTAATTTTCGACGAATCGTCGAAATAGCAGCTGTATGATATACTGGTCCGATCTGAATAGGGTTGTGCATATATATATGGGGTGTATAGTAAGACTAATAAACGCCGAGTTTGGTCAAGATATCTTGATAAACAAAAATGCTTTTCATACAACATCTTTATTTTTGACTGATCGTTCCTATGGCAGCTATATGAAGTCCGCTCTTAATAGGACTTCGCATTTATATGAGTAATATAGTAAAACAAATAAATGACAAGTTTAGTCAAGATATTTTGATAAACAAAAATGTTTTTCATACAACTTAATTTTCGACCGATCGTCCCAATAGGAGCTATATGATATACCTGTCCGATCTAAATAGGGTTGTGCATATATATATGAGGAGTAAAGTAAAACTAATAAATGACGAGTTTGGACAAGATATCATGACAAACAAAATGTTTTTTCATACAAAAACTTAGTTTTCGACCGATCGTTCCTATGGCAGCTATATGATATAGTGGTCCTATCTTAAAAGCATATTGCATATATATGAGGAGTAAAGTAAAACTAATAAATGACGAGTTTGGACAAGATAGCATGACAAACAAAATGTTTTTTCATACAACAACTTAATTTTTGACCGATCGTTCCTATGGCAGCTATATGACAAAGTGGTTCGATCTTAATATGGTATTGTATTTATATGAGGAGCAGAGTAAAACTAATAAATGAAGGGCTTGGTCAACATATCATGATAAGCAAAAATGGTTTTCATTCAACTTAATTTTCGTCCGAATGTTCCTATGGCAGCTATATAAAATAGTAGTCCGATCTAAATAGGACTTCGCATTTATATGAGGAATATAGTGCAACAAATAAATGACAAATTTAGTCAAGATATTTTGACAAAAATGTTTTTCATACAAGAACTTAATTTTCGACGAATCGTCGAAATAGCAGCTGTATGATATACTGGTCCGATCTGAATAGGGTCGTGCATATATATATATGGGGAGTATAGTAAAATTAATAAACGCCGAGTTTGGTCAAGATATCTTGATAAACAAAAATGATTTTCATACAACAACTTAATTTTCGACGAATCGTCGAAATAGCAATTGTATGATATACTGGTCCGATCTGAATAGGGTTGTGCATATATATATGGGGAGTATAGTAAGACTAATAAACGCCGAGTTTGGTCAAGATATCTTGATAAACAAAAATGCTTTTCATACAACAACTTTATTTTTGACCGATCGTTCCTATGGCAGCTGTATGACAAAGTGGTTCGATCTTAATATGATATTGTATATATTTGAGGAGCTGAGTAAAACTAATAAATGAAGGGCTTGGTCAAGATATGCTATATATGCTATATGATATAGTGGTCAGATTTTAGTAGGATTTTTCATTAATATGAGGAGTAAAGTAAAACTAATAAATGCCGAGTTTAGTCAAGATATCTTTATAAGCAAAATGTTTATTCATACAAAAACTTAATTTTCGACCGATCGTTCCTATGGCAGCTATATGAAGTCCGCTCTTAATGGGACTTCGCATTTATATGAGTAATATAGTAAAACAAATAAATGACAAGTTTAGTCAAGATATTTTGATAAACAAAAATGTTTTTCATACAACTTAATTTTCGACCGATCGTCCCAATAGCAGCTATATGATATACTGTTCCGATCTGAATAGGGCTGTGCATATATATGGGGAGTAAAGTAAAACTAATAAACGCCGAGTTTGGTCAAGATATCTTGATAAACAAAATGTTTTTTCATACAAAAACTTAATTTTCGATCGATCGTTCCTATGGCAGCTATATGATATAGTGGTCCGATCGTAATAGGATTTTGCATATATATGAGGAGTAAAGTAAAACTAATAAATGCCTAGTTTGGTCAAGATATCTTGATAAACGAAATGTTTTTTCATACAACAACTTTATTTTGACCGATCGTTCCTATGGCAGCTATAGGACAAAGTGGTTCGATCTTAGTATGATATTGTATATATATGAGGAACAGAGTAAAACTAATAAATGAAGGGCTTGGTCAAGATATCTTGATAAACAAATATAGTTTTCATACAACAACTTAATTTTTGACCGATCCTTCCTATGGCAGCTATATGACAAAGTGGTTCGATCTTAAAATGATATTGTATTTATATGAGGAGCAGAGTAAAACTAATAAATGAAGGGCTTGGTCAACATACCATGATAAGCAAAAATGGTTTTCATACAACAACTTAATTTTCGTCCGATCGTTTCTATGGCAGCTATATAATATAGTGGTCCGATTTTAATAGGATTTTGCATATATATTAGAAGCAAAGTAAAACTAATAAATGCCGAGTTTGGTCAAGATATCGTGATAAACAACTTTTTTTTTTATACAACAACTTAATTTTTGACCGATCGTTCCTATAGCAGCTATATGACAAAGTGGTTCGATTTTAATATGATATTGTATATATATGAGGAGCAGAGTAAAACTAATAAATGAAGGGCATGGTCAAGATATCTTGATAAACAAAAATGGTTTTCATACAACTTAATTTTCGTCCGAATGTTCCTATGGCAGCTATATAAAATAGTAGTCCGATCTAAATAGGACTTCGCATTTATATGAGGAATATAGTGCAACAAATAAATGACAAGTTTAGTCAAGATATTTTGATATACAAAAATGTTTTTCATACAACAACTTAATTTTCGACGAATCGTCGAAATAGCAGCTGTATGATATACTGGTCCGATCTGAATAGGGTCGTGCATATATATATATGGGGAGTATAGTAAAATTAATAAACGCCGAGTTTGGTCAAGATATCTTGATAAACAAAAATGATTTTCATACAACAACTTAATTTTCGACGAATCGTCGAAATAGCAGCTGTATGATATACTGGTCCGATCTGAATAGGGTTGTGCATATATATATGGGGAGTATAGTAAGACTAATAAACGCCGAGTTTGGTCAAGATATCTTGATAAACAAAAATGCTTTTCATACAACAACTTTATTTTTGACCAATCGTTCCTATGGCAGCTGTATGACAAAGTGGTTCGATCTTAATATGATATTGTATATATTTGAGGAGCAGAGTAAAACTAATAAATGAAGGGCTTGGTCAAGATATCTTGATAAACAAATATGGTTTTCATACAGAAACTTTATTTTTCCGACCGCTATGGCAGCTATATGATATAGTGGTCAGATTTTAATAGGATTTTTCATTAATATGAGGAGTAAAGTAAAACTAATAAATGCCGAGTTTAGTCAAGATATCTTTATAAGCAAAATGTTTTTTCATACAAAAACTTAATTTTCGATCGATCGTTCCTATGGCAGCTATATGATATAGTGGTCCGATCTTAATAGGATTTTGCTTATATATGAGGAGTAAAGTAAAACTAATAAATGCAGAGTTTGGTCAAGATATCTTGATAAACAAAATTTTTTTTCATACAACAACTTTATTTCGACCGATCGTTCCTATGGCAGCTATATGAAGTCCGCTCTTAATGGGACTTCGCATTTATATGAGTAATATAGTACAACAAATAAATGACAAGTTTAGTCAAGATATTTTGATAAACAAAAATGTTTTTCATACAACTTAATTTTCGACCGATCGTCCCAATAGCAGCTATATGATATACTGGTCCGATCTGAATAGGGCTGTGCATATATATATGGGGAGTAAAGTAAAACTAATAAACGCCGAGTTTGGTCAAGATATCTTGATAAACAAAATGTTTTTTCATACAAAAACTTAATTTTCGATCGATCGTTCCTATGGCAGCTATATGATATAGTGGTCCGATCTTAATAGGATTTTGCATATATATGAGGAGTAAAGTAAAACTAATAAATGCCTAGTTTGGTCAAGATATCTTAATAAACAAAATGTTTTTTCATACAACAACTTTATTTTGACCGATCGTTCCTATGGCAGCTATAGGACAAAGTGGTTCGATCTTAGTATGATATTGTATATATATGAGGAACAGAGTAAAACTAATAAATGAAGGGCTTGGTCAAGATATCTTGATAAACAAATATAGTTTTCATACAACAACTTAATTTTTGACCGATCCTTCCTATGGCAGCTATATGATATAGTGGTCCGATTTTAAAAGGATTGTTCATATATATGAGGAGTAAAGTAAAACTAATAAACGCCGAGTTTGGTCAAGATATCTTGATAAACAAAATGTTTTTTCATACAAAAACTTAATTTTCGATCGATCGTTCCTATGGCAGCTATATGATATAGTGGTCCGATCTTAATAGGATTTTGCTTATATATGAGGAGTAAAGTAAAACTAATAAATGCAGAGTTTGGTCAAGATATCTTGATAAACAAAATTTTTTTTCATACAACAACTTTATTTTGACCGATCGTTCCTATGGCAGCTATAGGACAAAGTGGTTCGATCTTAGTATGATATTGTATATATATGAGGAACTGAGTAAAACTAATAAATGAAGGGCTTGGTCAAGATATCTTGATAAACAAATATAGTTTTCATACAACAACTTAATTTTTGACCGATCCTTCCTATGGCAGCTATATGACAAAGTGGTTCGATCTTAATATGATATTGTATATATATGAGGAGCAGAGTAAAACTAATAAATGAAGGGCTTGGTCAACATATCATGATAAGCAAAAATGGTTTTCTTACAACAACTTAATTTTCGTCCGATCGTTCCTATGGCAGCTATATAATATAGTGGTCCGATTTTAATGGGATTTGCATATATATTAGAAGCAAAGTAAAACTAATAAATGCCGAGTTTGGTCAAGATATCGTGATAAACAACTTTTTTTTTTATACAACAACTTAATTTTTGACCGATCGTTCCTATAGCAGCTATATGACAAAGTGGTTCGATTTTAATATGATATTGTATATATATGAGGAGCAGAGTAAACCTAATAAATGAAGGGCATGGTCAAGATATCTTGATAAACAAAAATGGTTTTCATACAACTTAATTTTCGTCCGAATGTTCCTACGTCAGATATATAAAATAGTAGTCCGATCAAATAGGACTTCGCATTTATATGAGGAATATAGTGCAACAAATAAATGACAAGTTTAGTCAAGATATTTTGATAAACAAAAATGTTTTTCATACAACAACTTAATTTTCGACGAATCGTCGAAATAGCAGCTGTATGATATACTGGTCCGATCTGAATAGGGTCGTGCATATATATATATATGGGGAGTATAGTAAAATTAATAAACGCCGAGTTTGGTCAAGATATCTTGATAAACAAAAATGATTTTCATACAACAACTTAATTTTCGACGAATCGTCGAAATAGCAGCTGTATGATATACTGGTCCGATCTGAATAGGGTTGTGCATATATATGGGGAGTATAGTAAGACTAATAAACGCCGAGTTTGGTCAAGATATCTTGATAAACAAAAATGCTTTTCATACAACAACTTTATTTTTGACCAATCGTTCCTATGGCAGCTGTATGACAAAGTGGTTCGATCTTAATATGATATTGTATATATTTGAGGAGCAGAGTAAAACTAATAAATGAAGGGCTTGGTCAAGATATCTTGATAAACAAATATGGTTTTCATACAGAAACTTTATTTTTCCGACCGCTATGGCAGCTATATGATATAGTGGTCAGATTTTAATAGGATTTTTCATTAATATGAGGAGTAAAGTAAAACTAATAAATGCCGAGTTTAGTCAAGATATCTTTATAAGCAAAATGTTTATTCATACAAAAACTTAATTTTCGACCGATCGTTCCTGTGGCAGCTATATGAAGTCCGCTCTTAATGGGACTTCGCATTTATATGAGTAATATAGTACAACAAATAAATGACAAGTTTAGTCAAGATATTTTGATAAACAAAAATGTTTTTCATACAACTTAATTTTCGACCGATCGTCCCAATAGCAGCTATATGATATACTGGTCCGATCTGAATAGGGTTGTGCATATATATATATGGGGAGTAAAGTAAAACTAATAAACGCCGAGTTTGGTCAAGATATCTTGATAAACAATATGTTTTTTCATACAAAAACTTAATTTTCGATCGATCGTTTCTATGGCAGCTATATGATATAGTGGTCCGATCTTAATAGGATTTTGCATATATATGAGGAGTAAAGTAAAACTAATAAGTGCCTAGTTTGGTCAAGATATCTTGATAAACAAAATGTTTTTTCATACAACAACTTTATTTTGACCGATCGTTCCTATGGCAGCTATAGGACAAAGTGGTTCGATCTTAGTATGATATTGTATATATATGAGGAACAGAGTAAAACTAATAAATGAAGGGCTTGGTCAAGATATCTTAATAAACAAATATAGTTTTCATACAACAACTTAATTTTTGACCGATCTTTCCTATGGCAGCTATATGATATAGTGGTCCGATTTTAAAAGGATTGTTCATATATATGAGGAGTAAAGTAAAACTAATAAACGCCGAGTTTGGTCAAGATATCTTGATAAACAAAATGTTTTTTCATACAAAAACTTAATTTTCGATCGATCGTTCCTATGGCAGCTATATGATACAGTGGTCCGATCTTAATATGATTTTGCTTATATATGAGGGGTAAAGTAAACCTAATAAATGCAGAGTTTGGTCAAGATATCTTGATAAACAAAATTTTTTTTCATACAACAACTTTATTTTGACCGATCGTTCCTATGGCAGCTATAGGACAAAGTGGTTCGATCTTAGTATGATATTGTATATATATGAGGAACAGAGTAAAACTAATAAATGAAGGGCTTGGTCAAGATATCTTGATAAACAAATATAGTTTTCATACAACAACTTAATTTTTGACCGATCCTTCCTATGGCAGCTATATGACAAAGTGGTTCGATCTTAATATGATATTGTATATATATGAGGAGCAGAGTAAAACTAATAAATGAAGGGCTTGGTCAACATATCATGATAAGCAAAAATGGTTTTCATACAACAACTTAATTTTCGTCCGATCGTTCCTATGGCAGCTATATAATATAGTGGTCCGATTTTAATAGGATTTTGCATATATATTAGAAGCAAAGTAAAACTAATAAATGCCGAGTTTGTTCAAGATATCGTGATAAACAACTTTTTTTTTATACAACAACTTAATTTTTGACCGATCGTTCCTATAGCAGCTATATGACAAAGTGGTTCGATTTTAATATGATATTGTATATATATGAGGAGCAGAGTAAAACTAATAAATGAAGGGCATGGTCAAGATATCTTGATAAACAAAAATGGTTTTCATACATCTTAATTTTCGTCCGAATGTTCCATTGGCAGCTATATAAAATAGTAGTCCGATCTAAATAGAACTTCGCATTTATATGAGGAATATAGTGCAACAAATAAATGACAAGTTTAGTCAAGATATTTTGATAAACAAAAATGTTTTTCATACAACTTAATTTTCGACCGATCGTCCCAATAGCAGCTATATGATATACTGGTCCGATCTGAATAGGGTTGTGCATATATATATATGGGGAGTAAAGTAAAACTAATAAACGCCGAGTTTGGTCAAGATATCTTGATAAACAAAATGTTTTTTCATACAAAAACTTAATTTTCGATCGATCGTTCCTATGGCAGCTATATGATATAGTGGTCCGATCTTAATAGGATTTTGCTTATATATGAGGAGTAAAGTGAACCTAATAAATGCAGAGTTTGGTCAAGATATCTTGATAAACAAAATTTTTTTTCATACAACAACTTTATTTTGACCGATCGTTCCTATGGCAGCTATAGGTCAAAGTGGTTCGATCTTAGTATGATATTGTATATATATGAGGAACAGAGTAAAACTAATAAATGAAGGGCTTGGTCAAGATATCTTGATAAACAAATATAGTTTTCATACAACAACTTAATTTTTGACCGATCCTTCCTATGGCAGCTATATGACAAAGTGGTTCGATCTTAATATGATATTGTATATATATGAGGAGCAGAGTAAAACTAATAAATGAAGGGCTTGGTCAACATATCATGATAAGCAAAAATGGTTTTCATACAACAACTTAAATTTCGTCCGATCGTTCCTATGGCAGCTATATAATATAGTGGTCCGATTTTAATAGGATTTTGCATATATATTAGAAGCAAAGTAAAACTAATAAATGCCGAGTTTGGTCAAGATATCGTGATAAACAACTTTTTTTTTTATACAACTTAATTTTTGACCGATCGTTCCTATAGCAGCTATATGACAAAGTGGTTCGATTTTAATATGATATTGTATATATATGAGGAGCAGAGTAAAACTAATAAATGAAGGGCATGGTCAAGATATCTTGATAAACAAAAATGGTTTTCATACAACTTAATTTTCGTCCGAATGTTCCTATGGCAGCTATATAAAATAGTAGTCCGATCTAAATAGGACTTCGCATTTATATGAGGAATATAGTGCAACAAATAAATGACAAGTTTAGTCAAGATATTTTGATAAACAAAAATGTTTTTCATACAACTTAATTTTCGACGAATCGTCGAAATAGCAGCTGTATGATATACTGGTCCGATCTGAATAGGGTTGTGCATATATATATGGGGAGTATAGTAAAACTAATAAACGCCGAGTTTGGTCAAGATATCTTGATAAACAAAAATGCTTTTCATACAACAACTTAATTTTCGACGAATCGTCGAAATATCAGCTATATGATATACTGGTCCGATCTGAATAGGGTTGTGCATATATATATGGGGAGTATAGTAAAACTAATAAACGCCGAGTTTGGTCAAGATATCTTGATAAACAAAAATGCTTTTCAAACAACAACTTTATTTTTGACCGATTGTTCCTATGGCAGCCATATGACAAAGTGTTTCGATCTTAATAAATTGTATATATATGAGGAGCAAGGTAATACTAATAAATGAAGGGCTTGGTCAAGATATATTGATAAACAAAAATGGTTTTCATACAGCAACATAATTTTTCCGATCGTTCCTATGGCAGCTATATGATATAGTGGTCCGATTCTATTAGGATTTTACATTAATATGAGGAGTAAAGTAAAACTAATAAATGACGAGTTTGGTCAAGATATCTTGAGAAACAAAATGTTTTTTCATACAAAAACTTAATTTTCGACCGATCGTTCCTGTGGCAGCTATATGAAGTCCGCTCTTAACAGGACTTCGCATTTATATGAGTAATATAGTAAAACAAATAAATGACAAGTTTAATCAAGATATCTTGATAAAGAAATATAGTTTTCATACTACAACTTAATTTTTGACCGATCGTTCCTATGGCAGCTATATAATATAGTGGTCCGATTTTAATAGGATTTTGCATATATATTAGAAGCAACGTAAAACTAATAAATGCCGAGTTTGGTCAAGATATCGTGATAAACAACTTTTTTTTTCATACAACAATTTAATTTTTGACCGATCGTTCCTATAGCAGCTATATGATTCGCTTTTAATATGATATTGTATATATATGAGGAGCAGAGTAAAACTAATAAATGAAGGGCATGGTCAAGATATATTGATAAACAAAAATGGTTTTCATACAACTTAATTTTTGTCCGAATGTTCCTATGGCAGCTATATAAAATAGTAGTCCGATCTAAATAGGACTTCGCATTTATATGAGGAATATAGTGCAACAAATAAATAACAAGTTTAGTCAAGATATTTTGATAAACAAAAATGTTTTTCATACAACAACTTAATTTTCGACGAATCGTCGAAATAGCAGCTGTATGATATACTGGTCCGATCTGAATAGGGTTGTGCATATATATAAGGGGAGTAGAGTAAAACTAATAAACGCCGAGTTTGGTCAAGATATCTTCATAAACAAAAATGCTTTTGATACAACAACTAACTAATTTGCGTCCGATCGTTCCTATGGCAGCTATATGACAAAGTGGCTCGATCTTAATATGATATTGTATATATATGAGGACCAGAGTAAAACTAATAAATGAAGGGCTTGGTCAAGATATCTTGATAAACAAAAATGTTTTTCATCCAACAACTTAATTTTTGACGAATCGTCGAAATAGCAGCTGTATGATATACTGGTCCGATCTGAACAGGGTTGTACATATATATATGGGGAGTATAGTAAAACTAATAAACGCCGAGTTTGGCCAAGATATCTTGATAAACAAAAATGCTTTTCATACAACAACTTAATATTCGACCAATCGTCGGAATAGCAGCTGTGTGATATACTGGTCCGATCTGAATAGGGTTGTGCATATATATATGGGGAGTATAGTAAAACTAATAAACGCCGAGTTTGGTCAAGATATCTTGATAAACAAAAATGCTTTTTATACAACAACTTTTTTTTTGACCGATCGTTCCCATGGCAGCTATATGACATAGGTGTCCGATCTTAATAGGATATTGCATATATATGAGGAGCATACTAAAACTAATAAATGAAGCGCTTGGTCAAGATATCTTGATAAACAAAAATGGTTTTCATACAACAACTTAATTTTCATCCGATCTTTCCTATGGCAGCTATATAATATGGTGGTCCGATTTTAATAAGACTTTGCATATATATTAGTAGCAAAGTAAAACTAATAAATGCCGAGATTGGTCAAGATAACGTGATAAACAACTTTTTTTTTTATACAACAACTTAATTTTTGACCGATCGTTCCTAAAGCAGCTATATGAAATAGTAGTCCGATCTTAATAGGACTTCGCATTTATATGAGAAATATAGTACAACAAATAAATGTCAAATTTAGTCTATATATTTTTATAAACACAAATGGTTTTTATTCAACAACTTTCTTTTCGACCGATCGTTCCTTTGGCAGCTATATGACAAAGGGGTCCGATCTTAATAGGATATTGTATATATATGAGGAGCATAGTACAATTAATAAATTACGGGTTTTGTCAAGATATTTTGTAAAACAGTATTTTTTTTTACCCAACAACTTAATTTTCCACCGATCGTCCCAATAGCAGCTATATGATATACTGGTCCGATCTGAATAGGGTTGTGCATATATAAATGGGGAGTATAGTAAAACTAATAAACGCCGAGTTTGGTCAAGATATCTTGATACAAAAAAATGGTTTTCATACAACAACTTTATTTTTGACCGATCGTTCCTATGGCAGCTATATGACAAAGTGTTTCGATCTTAATAAATTGTATATATATGAGGAGCAGAGTAAAACTAATAAATGAAGGGCTTGGTCAAGTTATATTGATAAAAAAAAATGGTTTTCATACAGCAACATAATTTTTCCGATCGTTCCTATGGCAGCTATATGATATAGTGGTCCGATTTTAAAAGGATTGTTCATATATATGAGGAGTAAAGTAAAACTAATAAACGCCGAGTTTGGTCAAGATATCTTGATAAGCCAAATGGTTGTTCATACAAAAACTTAATTTTCGACCGGGCGTTCCTATGGCAGCTATATGATATAGTGGTACGATCTTAAGATCATATTGCATATATATGAGGAGTAAAGTAAAACTAATAAATGCCGAGTTTGGTCAAGATATCTTTATTAACAAAATGTTTTTTCATACAACAACTTTATTTTTGACCGATCGTTTCTATGGCAGCTGTATGACAAAGTGGTTCGATCTTATATATTTGAGGAGCAGAGTAAAACTAATAAATAAAGGGCTTGGTCAAGATATCTTGATAAACAATAATGGTTTTCATACAGAAACTTTATTTTTCCGACCGCTATGGCAGCTATATGATATAGTGGTCAGATTTTAATAGGATTTTTCATTAATGTGAGGAGTAAAGTAAAACTAATAAATGCCGAGTTTGGTCAAGATATCTAGATAAGCAAAATGTTTTTTCATACAAAAACTTAATTTTCGACCTATCGTTCCTGTGGCAGCTATATGAAGTCCGCTCTTAATAGGACTTCGCATTTATATGAGTAATATAGTAAAACAAATAAATGGCAAGTTTAGTCAAGATATTTTGATAAACAAAAATGTTTTTCATACAACCTAATTTTCGACCGATCATCCCAATAGCAGCTATATGATATACTGGTCCGATCTGAATAGGGTTGTGCATATATATATGGGTTGGTCATATATATGAGGAGTAAAGTAACACTATTAAATGCCGAGTTTGGTCAAGATATCTTGATAAACAAAATGTTTTTTCATACAAAAACTTACTTTTCGATCGATCGTTCCAATGGCAGCTATATGATATAGTGGTCCGATCTTAATAGGATTTTGCATATATATATGGGGAGTAAAGTAAAACTAATAAATGCCGAGTTTGGTCAAGATATCTTTGTAAACAAAATGTTTTTTCATACAAAAACTTAATTTTCGACCGATCGTTCCTATGTCAGCTATATGTAGTATGATCTTAATAGGACTTCGCATTTATGTGAGGAATGATAAAAAAAAATAAATGACAAGTTTAGTCAAGATATTTTGATAAACAAAAATGTTTTTCATACAACTTAATTTTCCACCGATCGTCCCAATAGCAGCTATATGATATACTGGTCCGATCTGAATAGGATTTTGCATATATATGAGGAGTAAAGTAAAACTAATAAATGCCGAGTTTGGTCAAGATATCTTGATAAACAAAATGTTTTTTCATACAAAAACTTAATTTTCGATCGATCGTTCCTATGGCAGCTATATGATATAGTGGTCCGATCTTAATAGGATTTTGCTTATATATGAGGAGTAAAGTAAAACTAATAAATGCAGAGTTTGGTCAAGATATCTTGATAAACAAAATTTTTTTTCATACAACAACTTTATTTTGACCGATCGTTCCTATGGCAGCTATAGGACAAAGTGGTTCGATCTTAGTATGATATTGTATATATATGAGGAACAGAGTAAAACTAATAAATGAAGGGCTTGGTCAAGATATCTTGATAAACAAATATAGTTTTCATACAACAACTTAATTTTTGAGCGATCCTTCCTATGGCAGCTATATGACAAAGTGGTTCGATCTTAATATGATATTGTATATATATGAGGAGCAGAGTAAAACTAATAAATGAAGGGCTTGGTCAACATATCATGATAAGCAAAAATGGTTTTCATACAACAACTTAATTTTCGTCCGATCGTTCCTATAGCAGCTATATAATATAGTGGTCCGATTTTAATGGGATTTTGCATATATATTAGAAGCAAAGTAAAACTAATAAATGCCGAGTTTGGTCAAGATATCGTGATAAACAACTTTTTTTTTTATACAACAACTTAATTTTTGACCGATCGTTCCTATAGCAGCTATATGACAAAGTGGTTCGATTTTAATATGATATTGTATATATATGAGGAGCAGAGTAAAACTAATAAATGAAGGGCATGGTCAAGATATCTTGATAAACAAAAATGGTTTTCATACAACTTTATTTTCGTCCGAATGTTCCTATGGCAGCTATATAAAATAGTAGTCCGATCTAAATAGGACTTCGCATTTATATGAGGAATATAGTGCAACAAATAAATGACAAGTTTAGTCAAGATATTTTGATAAACAAAAATGTTTTTCATACAACAACTTAATTTTCGACGAATCGTCGAAATAGCAGCTGTATGATATACTGGTCCGATCTGAATAGGGTCGTGCATATATATATATGGGGAGTATAGTAAAATTAATAAACGCCGAGTTTGGTCAAGATATCTTGATAAACAAAAATGATTTTCATACAACAACTTAATTTTCGACGAATCGTCGAAATAGCAGCTGTATGATATACTGGTCCGATCTGAATAGGGTTGTGCATATATATATGGGGAGTATAGTAAGACTAATAAACGCCGAGTTTGGTCAAGATATCTTGATAAACAAAAATGCTTTTCATACAACAACTTTATTTTTGACCAATCGTTCCTATGGCAGCTGTATGACAAAGTGGTTCGATCTTAATATGATATTGTATATATTTGAGGAGCAGAGTAAAACTAATAAATGAAGGGCTTGGTCAAGATATCTTGATAAACAAATATGGTTTTCATACAGAAACTTTATTTTTCCGACCGCTATGGCAGCTATATGTTATAGTGGTCAGATTTTAATAGGATTTTTCATTAATATGAGGAGTAAAGTAAAACTAATAAATGCCGAGTTTAGTCAAGATATCTTTATAAGCAAAATGTTTATTCATACAAAAACTTAATTTTCCACCGATCGTTCCTATGGCAGCTATATGAAGTCCGCTCTTAATGGGACTTCGCATTTATATGAGTAATATAGTACAAAAAATAAATGACAAGTTTAGTCAAGATATTTTGATAAACAAAAATGTTTTTCATACAACTTAATTTTCGACCGATCGTCCCAATAGCAGCTATATGATATACTGGTCCGATCTGAATAGGGTTGTGCATATATATATATGGGGAGTAAAGTAAAACTAATAAACGCCGAGTTTGGTCAAGATATCTTGATAAACAATATGTTTTTTCATACAAAAACTTAATTTTTGACCGATCTTTCCTATGGCAGCTATATGATATAGTGGTCCGATTTTAAAAGGATTGTTCATATATATGAGGAGTAAAGTAAAACTAATAAACGCCGAGTTTGGTCAAGATATCTTGATAAACAAAATGTTTTTTCATACAAAAACTTAATTTTCGATCGATCGTTCCTATGGCAGCAATATGATATAGTGGTCCGATCTTAATAGGATTTAGCTTATATATGAGAAGTAAAGTAAACCTAATAAATGCAGAGTTTGGTCAAGATATCTTGATAAACAAAATTTTTTTTCATACAACAACTTTATTTTGACCGATCGTTCCTATGGCAGCTATAGGACAAAGTGGTTCGATCTTAGTATGATATTGTATATATATGAGGAACAGAGTAAAACTAATAAATGAAGGGCTTGGTCAAGATATCTTGATAAACAAATATAGTTTTCATACAACAACTTAATTTTTGACCGATCCTTCCTATGGCAGCTATATGACAAAGTGGTTCGATCTTAATAGGACTTCGCATTTATATGAGGAATATAGTGCAACAAATAAATGACAAGTTTAGTCAAGATATTTTGATAAACAAAAATGTTTTTCATACAACAACTTAATTTTCGACGAATCGTCGAAATAGCAGCTGTATGATATACTGGTCCGATCTGAATAGGGTTGTGCATATATATATGGGGAGTATAGTAAAACTAATAAACGCCGAGTTTGGTCAAGATATCTTGATAAACAAAAATGCTTTTCATACAACAACTTAATTTTCGACGAATCGTCGAAATATCAGCTATATGATATACTGGTCCGATCTGAATAGGGTTGTGCATATATATGTGGGGAGTATAGTAAAACTAATAAACGCCGAGTTTGGTCGAGATATCTTGATAAACAAAAATGCTTTTCAAACAACAACTTTATTTTTGACCGATCGTTCCTATGGCAGCTATATGATATAGTGGTCCGATTCTAATAGGATTTTACATTAATATGAGGAGTAAAGTAAAACTAATAAATGACGAGTTTGGTCAGGATATCTTGAGAAACAAAATGTTTTTTCATACAAAAACTTAATTTTCGACCGATCGTTCCTGTGGCAGCTATATGAAGTCCGCTCTTAATAGGACTTCGCATTTATATGAGTAATATAGTAAAACAAATATATGACAAGTTTAACTTTTTTTTTTATACAACAACTTAATTTTTGACCGATCGTTCCTAAAGCAGCTATATGAAATAGTAGTCCGATCTTAATAGTACTTCGCATTTATATGAGAAATATAGTACAACAAATAAATGTCAAATTTAGTCTATATATTTTTATAAACACAAATGGTTTTTATTCAACAACTTTCTTTTCGACCGATCGTTCCTTTGGCAGCTATATGACAAAGGGGTCCGATCTTAATAGGATATTGTATATATATGAGGAGCATAGTACAATTAATAAATTACGGGTTTTGTCAAGATATTTTGTAAAACAGTATTTTTTTTTACCCAACAACTTAATTTTCCACCGATCGTCCCAATAGCAGCTATATGATATACTGGTCCGATCTGAATAGGGTTATGCATATATAAATGGGGAGTATAGTAAAACTAATAAACGCCGAGATTGGTCAAGATATCTTGATAAAAAAGAATGGTTTTCATACAACAACTTTATTTTTGACCGATCGTTCCTATGGCAGCTATATGACAAAGTGTTTCGATCTTAATAAATTGTATATATATGAGGAGCAGAGTAAAACTAATAAATGAAGGGCTTGGTCAAGTTATATTGATAAAAAAAAATGGTTTTCATACAGCAACATAATTTTTCCGATCGTTCCTATGGCAGCTATATGATATAGTGGTCCGATTTTAAAAGGATTGTTCATATATATGAGGAGTAAAGTAAAACTAATGAACGCCGAGTTTGGTCAAGATATCTTGATAACCCAAATGATATAGTGATATATGATATAGTGGTACGATCTTAAGATCATATTGCATATATATGAGGAGTAAAGTAAAACTAATAAATGCCGAGTTTGGTCAAGATATCTTTATTAACAAAATGTTTTTTCATACAACAACTTTATTTTTGACCGATCGTTTCTATGGCAGCTGTATGACAAAGTGGTTCGATCTTAATATGATATTGTATATATTTGAGGAGCAGAGTAAAACTAATAAATGAAGGGCTTGGTCAAGATATCTTGATAAACAATAATGGTTTTCATACAGAAACTTTATTTTTCCGACCGCTATGGCAGCTATATGATATAGTGGTCAGATTTTAATAGGATTTTTCATTAATGTGAGGAGTAAAGTAAAACTAATAAATGCCGAGTTTGGTCAAGATATCTTGATAAGCAAAATGTTTTTTCATACAAAAACTTTATTTTCGACCAATCGTTCCTGTGGGAGCTATATGAAGTCCGCTCTTAATAGGACTTCGCATTTATATGAGTAATATAGTAAAACAAATAAATGGCAAGTTTAGTCAAGATATTTTGATAAACAAAAATGTTTTTCATACAACAACTTAATTTTCGACGAATCGTCGAAATAGCAGCTGTATGATATACTGGTCCGATCTGAATAGGGTCGTGCATATATATATATGGGGAGTATAGTAAAATTAATAAACGCCGAGTTTGGTCAAGATATCTTGATAAACAAAAATGATTTTCATACAACAACTTAATTTTCGACGAATCGTCGAAATAGCAGCTGTATGATATACTGGTCCGATCTGAATAGGGTTGTGCATATATATATGGGGAGTATAGTAAGACTAATAAACGCCGAGTTTGGTCAAGATATCTTGATAAACAAAAATGCTTTTCATACAACAACTTTATTTTTGACCAATCGTTCCTATGGCAGCTGTATGACAAAGTGGTTCGATCTTAATATGATATTGTATATATTTGAGGAGCAGAGTAAAACTAATAAATGAAGGGCTTGGTCAAGATATCTTGATAAACAAATATGGTTTTCATACAGAAACTTTATTTTTCCGACCGCTATGGCAGCTATATGTTATAGTGGTCAGATTTTAATAGGATTTTTCATTAATATGAGGAGTAAAGTAAAACTAATAAATGCCGAGTTTAGTCAAGATATCTTTATAAGCAAAATGTTTATTCATACAAAAACTTAATTTTCCACCGATCGTTCCTATGGCAGCTATATGAAGTCCGCTCTTAATGGGACTTCGCATTTATATGAGTAATATAGTACAAAAAATAAATGACAAGTTTAGTCAAGATATTTTGATAAACAAAAATGTTTTTCATACAACTTAATTTTCGACCGATCGTCCCAATAGCAGCTATATGATATACTGGTCCGATCTGAATAGGGTTGTGCATATATATATATGGGGAGTAAAGTAAAACTAATAAACGCCGAGTTTGGTCAAGATATCTTGATAAACAAAATGTTTTTTCATACAAAAACTTAATTTTCGATCGATCGTTCCTATGGCAGCAATATGATATAGTGGTCCGATCTTAATAGGATTTAGCTTATATATGAGAAGTAAAGTAAACCTAATAAATGCAGAGTTTGGTCAAGATATCTTGATAAACAAAATTTTTTTTCATACAACAACTTTATTTTGACCGATCGTTCCTATGGCAGCTATAGGACAAAGTGGTTCGATCTTAGTATGATATTGTATATATATGAGGAACAGAGTAAAACTAATAAATGAAGGGCTTGGTCAAGATATCTTGATAAACAAATATAGTTTTCATACAACAACTTAATTTTTGACCGATCCTTCCTATGGCAGCTATATGACAAAGTGGTTCGATCTTAATAGGACTTCGCATTTATATGAGGAATATAGTGCAACAAATAAATGACAAGTTTAGTCAAGATATTTTGATAAACAAAAATGTTTTTCATACAACAACTTAATTTTCGACGAATCGTCGAAATAGCAGCTGTATGATATACTGGTCCGATCTGAATAGGGTTGTGCATATATATATGGGGAGTATAGTAAAACTAATAAACGCCGAGTTTGGTCAAGATATCTTGATAAACAAAAATGCTTTTCATACAACAACTTAATTTTCGACGAATCGTCGAAATATCAGCTATATGATATACTGGTCCGATCTGAATAGGGTTGTGCATATATATGTGGGGAGTATAGTAAAACTAATAAACGCCGAGTTTGGTCGAGATATCTTGATAAACAAAAATGCTTTTCAAACAACAACTTAATTTTCGACGAATCGTCGAAATAGCAGCTGTATGATATACTGGTCCGATCTGAATAGGGTTGTGCATATATATATGGGGAGTATAGTAAGACTAATAAACGCCGAGTTTGGTCAAGATATCTTGATAAACAAAAATGCTTTTCATACAACAACTTTATTTTTGACCAATCGTTCCTATGGCAGCTGTATGACAAAGTGGTTCGATCTTAATATGATATTGTATATATTTGAGGAGCAGAGTAAAACTAATAAATGAAGGGCTTGGTCAAGATATCTTGATAAACAAATATGGTTTTCATACAGAAACTTTATTTTTCCGACCGCTATGGCAGCTATATGTTATAGTGGTCAGATTTTAATAGGATTTTTCATTAATATGAGGAGTAAAGTAAAACTAATAAATGCCGAGTTTAGTCAAGATATCTTTATAAGCAAAATGTTTATTCATACAAAAACTTAATTTTCCACCGATCGTTCCTATGGCAGCTATATGAAGTCCGCTCTTAATGGGACTTCGCATTTATATGAGTAATATAGTACAAAAAATAAATGACAAGTTTAGTCAAGATATTTTGATAAACAAAAATGTTTTTCATACAACTTAATTTTCGACCGATCGTCCCAATAGCAGCTATATGATATACTGGTCCGATCTGAATAGGGTTGTGCATATATATATATGGGGAGTAAAGTAAAACTAATAAACGCCGAGTTTGGTCAAGATATCTTGATAAACAAAATGTTTTTTCATACAAAAACTTAATTTTCGATCGATCGTTCCTATGGCAGCAATATGATATAGTGGTCCGATCTTAATAGGATTTAGCTTATATATGAGAAGTAAAGTAAACCTAATAAATGCAGAGTTTGGTCAAGATATCTTGATAAACAAAATTTTTTTTCATACAACAACTTTATTTTGACCGATCGTTCCTATGGCAGCTATAGGACAAAGTGGTTCGATCTTAGTATGATATTGTATATATATGAGGAACAGAGTAAAACTAATAAATGAAGGGCTTGGTCAAGATATCTTGATAAACAAATATAGTTTTCATACAACAACTTAATTTTTGACCGATCCTTCCTATGGCAGCTATATGACAAAGTGGTTCGATCTTAATAGGACTTCGCATTTATATGAGGAATATAGTGCAACAAATAAATGACAAGTTTAGTCAAGATATTTTGATAAACAAAAATGTTTTTCATACAACAACTTAATTTTCGACGAATCGTCGAAATAGCAGCTGTATGATATACTGGTCCGATCTGAATAGGGTTGTGCATATATATATGGGGAGTATAGTAAAACTAATAAACGCCGAGTTTGGTCAAGATATCTTGATAAACAAAAATGCTTTTCATACAACAACTTAATTTTCGACGAATCGTCGAAATATCAGCTATATGATATACTGGTCCGATCTGAATAGGGTTGTGCATATATATGTGGGGAGTATAGTAAAACTAATAAACGCCGAGTTTGGTCGAGATATCTTGATAAACAAAAATGCTTTTCAAACAACAACTTTATTTTTGACCGATCGTTCCTATGGCAGCTATATGATATAGTGGTCCGATTCTAATAGGATTTTACATTAATATGAGGAGTAAAGTAAAACTAATAAATGACGAGTTTGGTCAGGATATCTTGAGAAACAAAATGTTTTTTCATACAAAAACTTAATTTTCGACCGATCGTTCCTGTGGCAGCTATATGAAGTCCGCTCTTAATAGGACTTCGCATTTATATGAGTAATATAGTAAAACAAATAAATGACAAGTTTAACTTTTTTTTTTATACAACAACTTAATTTTTGACCGATCGTTCCTAAAGCAGCTATATGAAATAGTAGTCCGATCTTAATAGTACTTCGCATTTATATGAGAAATATAGTACAACAAATAAATGTCAAATTTAGTCTATATATTTTTATAAACACAAATGGTTTTTATTCAACAACTTTCTTTTCGACCGATCGTTCCTTTGGCAGCTATATGACAAAGGGGTCCGATCATAATAGGATATTGTATATATATGAGGAGCATAGTACAATTAATAAATTACGGGTTTTGTCAAGATATTTTGTAAAACAGTATTTTTTTTTACCCAACAACTTAATTTTCCACCGATCGTCCCAATAGCAGCTATATGATATACTGGTCCGATCTGAATAGGGTTGTGCATATATAAATGGGGAGTATAGTAAAACTAATAAACGCCGAGATTGGTCAAGATATCTTGATAAAAAAGAATGGTTTTCATACAACAACTTTATTTTTGACCGATCGTTCCTATGGCAGCTATATAACAAAGTGTTTCGATCTTAATAAATTGTATATATATGAGGAGCAGAGTAAAACTAATAAATGAAGGGCTTGGTCAAGTTATATTGATAAAAAAAAATGGTTTTCATACAGCAACATAATTTTTCCGATCGTTCCTATGGCAGCTATATGATATAGTGGTCCGATTTTAAAAGGATTGTTCATATATATGAGGAGTAAAGTAAAACTAATGAACGCCGAGTTTGGTCAAGATATCTTGATAACCCAAATGATATAGTGATATATGATATAGTGGTACGATCTTAAGATCATATTGCATATATATGAGGAGTAAAGTAAAACTAATAAATGCCGAGTTTGGTCAAGATATCTTTATTAACAAAATGTTTTTTCATACAACAACTTTATTTTTGACCGATCGTTTCTATGGCAGCTGTATGACAAAGTGGTTCGATCTTAATATGATATTGTATATATTTGAGGAGCAGAGTAAAACTAATAAATGAAGGGCTTGGTCAAGATATCTTGATAAACAATAATGGTTTTCATACAGAAACTTTATTTTTCCGACCGCTATGGCAGCTATATGATATAGTGGTCAGATTTTAATAGGATTTTTCATTAATGTGAGGAGTAAAGTAAAACTAATAAATGCCGAGTTTGGTCAAGATATCTTGATAAGCAAAATGTTTTTTCATACAAAAACTTTATTTTCGACCAATCGTTCCTGTGGGAGCTATATGAAGTCCGCTCTTAATAGGACTTCGCATTTATATGAGTAATATAGTAAAACAAATAAATGGCAAGTTTAGTCAAGATATTTTGATAAACAAAAATGTTTTTCATACAACTTAATTTTCGACCGATCATCCCAATAGCAGCTATATGATATACTGGTCCGATCTGAATAGGGTTGTGCATATATAAATGGGTTGGTCATATATATGAGGAGTAAAGTAAAACTATTAAATGCCGAGTTTGGTCAAGATATCTTGATAAACAAAATGTTTTTTCATACAAAAACTTACTTTTCGATCGATCGTTCCAATGGCAGCTATATGATATAGTGGTCCGATCTTAATACGATTTTGCATACATATGGGGAGTAAAGTAAAACTAATAAATGCCGAGTTTGGTCAAGATATCTTGATAAACAAAAATTGATTTCATACAACAACTTTATTTTTGACCGATCGTTCCTATGGCAGCTATATGACATAGGGGTCCGATCTTAATAGGATATTGTATATA
This sequence comes from Drosophila novamexicana, assembly GCF_003285875.2. NCBI lineage: Eukaryota > Metazoa > Arthropoda > Insecta > Diptera > Drosophilidae > Drosophila > Drosophila novamexicana. Next base: position 37,006 of record NW_020825001.1, on the reverse strand, counting down.
TATGAGGAGCATACTAAAAGTAATCATTGACGGGCTTGGTCAAGATATCTTGATAAACAAAAATAGTTTTCATACAACAACTTAATTTTTGACCGATCGTTCCTATGGCAGCTATATGACAAAGTGGTTCGATCCTAATATGATATAGTATATATGTGAGAAGCAGAGTAAAACTAATAAAAGAAGTGTCAAGGATAGGATATTGTATATATATGAGGAGCATACTAAAAGTAATTATTGACGGGCTTGGTCAAGATATCTTGATAAGCAAAAATGGTTTTCATATAATAACTTAATTTTCGTCCGATCGTTCATATAGCAGCTATATGCTATAGGGGTCCTATCTTAATAGGGACTTGCATATATATGAGGAGCATCGTTAAAAAAATAAATTCCGAGTTTGTGTCAAGATGTCTAGATAAACAAAAATGTTATTTCTACAACTTAATTTTCGTCCGATCGTTCCTATGGCAGCTATATGATATACTAGTCCGCATATATATTAGGAGAATCGTTAAAGAAATAAATTCCGTGCTTGTGTCAAGATGTCTAGATAAACAAAAATGTTATTTCTACAACTTAATTTTCGTCCGATCGTTCCTATGGCAGCTATATGATATAGTGGTCCGATTTTTATTGGGTTCTGCATATATATAAGGAGCACAGTAAAACTAATAAATGGTCAAAATATCTTGATAAGCAACATTTTTTTTCATACAACAACTTAATTTTTGACCAATCGTTCCTATGGCAGCTATATGACCTAGTGGTCCGATCTTAATAGAATATTATAGGATTTAGCACATATGTGGGGAGTATAGTTAAACTAATAAACGGCGAATTTGGTTAAGATATCTTCTTAAAAACATTTTTTTTACCCAACAACTTAATTTTGACCGATCGTTCCTGTAGCAGGTATATGATTTACTAGTCCGATCTTAATAGGGACTTGAATATATATATGAGGAGCATCGATAAAGAAATAAATTCTGAGTTTGGTCATGATATCTTGATAAACAAAACTGTTTTTCCTACAACTTAATTTTCGTCCGATCGTTCCTATGGCAGCTATATGAAATAGTGGTCCGATCTTAATAGGATTTTGTATATATATGGGGAGCATTGTAAAACTAATAAATGACAAGTTTAGTTAAGATATTTTGATAAACAAAAATGTTTTTCATACAACAACTTAATTTCCGACTGATCGTTCCAATAGCAACTGTATGATATACTGGTCCGACATTAAAAGGATTTTGCATATATATGAGAAGCATAGTAAAATAAATAAATTCCGAGTTTGGTCAAGATATCTTATTTTTCGACTTAATTTTCGACTGATCGTTCCTATGGCAGTTATTTGATGTAGTAGTCCGATCTTAATAGGATTTTGTATATATAAAAGGAGCATTGTAAAACTAATAAATGAAAAGATAAGTCAAGATATTTTGATAAACACAAATGTTATTCATACAACAACTTAATTATTGATCGATAGTTCCAAAAGCAGCTATATGATATACTGGTCCGATCTTAATAGAATTTTGCATATTTATGAGAAAAATCGTTAAAGAAATAAATTGCGGGTTATGTCAAGAATTCTTGTTAAACTACACTTTTTTTTACCCAACAGCTTAATTTTTTACCGATCGTTCCTATGGCAGCGATATGACAAAGGGGTCCGATCTTAATAGGATATTGTATATATATGAGGAGCATAGTACAACTAATAAATTACGGGTTAGGTCAAGATATCTTGTTAAACAAAATTTTTCTTTATCTATAATATTCTAGAAGAATCATATCATGTTTGATGGCTCTAGCTCTTATTATTTACCCAATTTGATAAAAAAACAGGATGTCGATATCGATTTTTATCGATTGCGTGGAAACGGAGTAAGTTATCGATTATCGGAAACAAACTTGATCTGCGCGGGAGCTAGGAGCATCTACATCTAAAATTTCAAGTCTCTAGCTCTTATAGGTTCTGAAATCCTTTGGCTCATACATACTGAAGGACGGACGGACGGACGGCCGGACGGACAGACAGACGGACATGACTAGATCGACTCGGCTATTGATGCTGATCAAGAATATATATACTTTATGGGGTCGGAGATGATTCCGTCTGCCTGTTACATACATTTGGATTTTGCACAAATACAATATACCCTTATACCCATTTTTAATGGGTTCAGAGTATAAAAATGTGTTTCATACAACAACATAAATTTCGTCCGATCGTTCCTATGGCAGCTATATGATAAAGTGGTCCCATTTGAATAGGGTTATGCATATATATGAGGAGAATCGAGTTTGGTCAACATATCTTGTTAAACCAAATATTTTTTTTCTCAACAACTTATTTTTTGACCGATCGTTCCTATGGCAGCTATATGATATAGTGGTCCGATCTTATTATGATTTTGCCCATATATGAGGAGTAGAGTAAAACTAATAAATGCCGACTTTGGTCAATATATCTTGAAAAAAAAAATGTTTTTTCATACAACTTAATTTTCGACCGATCGTTCCTATGGCAGCATATGATATAGTGGTCCGATCTTAATAAGATTTTGCCTATGTATGAGGACCGATCCTTCCTATTGCAGCTATATGATATAGTAGTCCGATCTTAATAGGATTTTGCCTATATATGAAGAGTATAGTAAAACTAATAAATGCCGAGTTTGGTCAAGATATCTTGAAAACAAATTGTTTTCTCATAAAACAACTTAATTTTCGACCGATCGTTCCTATGGCAGCTATATGAAACACTGGTCCAATTTGAATAGGGTTTTGCACATATATAAGGAGAATGGTAAAACTAATAAATGCCGAGTTTTGTGAAGATATTGTCATAAACAAAATTTTTTATTCATACAACTTAATTTTCGTCCGATTCTTCCAATGGCAGCTATATGTTACACTGTTCCGACCTTATTAGGGTTTTTAAATTTATATTGCACCGATCGTTCATAAGGTAGCTGTTGCGCTATTGAGCTTTTTCAATAGCTTTCACAAATAGAAATAATTAACTATTTATTTTTTGTGTACAAAATTGTTTTATATTTCTTAAAGTTACGATAAGCAGGCAGACCCGAATTGGTCTGTGCTTATTATTTAAGAACAATAGTTTATATATAGGCAAGCGAACCAGAATTAGTACGTGCCAATTTCAGCGAAGCGAAATTATTAGTTATAATTTTGAGGAATGCAAGTGGCCGATGCGTTCCAAATGCATGAAGCGAACTAACTTAACTAACTAGATGCGCAGCATCGAGGCCTTCGCATAAGTAAAGCTATGGCAATAAAACGATCGTTACAGCGAAGAGCGGCAGCTCTATGTAAATGAATTCTTAAGAGCGAAAATTAGGCAATTGCTTTGCAAAGCGAGTATTATAAGATAAAATTAAGATGCTGCTCTTATCAGTTGCGAGATCGCTCCAGTTGTTTCGGCTGCGTAACCAGACAGTAGCTATATAACATATTGGTCCGATCCTAATAGAATTTCGCATTTATATGAGGAATATAGTAAAACTTAATGAGCCAAGAATTCCTTCCTATGGTTAACTTAATAGTGATTGGTTGTTCCGAAAAGCATATGTTTAAAAACCTAACTGATGTTTTTCATACATGCAGGAAATACAACTTGATGCTACATCCTGAAAAATGTTCATTTGTATACCCTTGCAGAGGGTATTATAATTTTGTCGTGAAATGTGTAACGCATAGAAGGGGACATCTCCGACCCCAAAAAGTATATATATTCTTGATCAACAGGCGAGTCGATATAGCCATGTCCGTCAGTCTGTTTCTATACCCTGAACCCATTAAAAATGGGTATAAGGGTGTATATTGTATTTGTGCAAAATTCAAATGTATGTAACAGGCAGAAGGAAGCTTCTCCGACCCCATAAAGTATATATATTCTTGATCAGCATCAATAGCCGAGTCGATTTAGCCATGTCCGTCTGTCCGTCCGTCCGTCCATATGTATGAACTCAAGGATCTCAGAACCTATAAGAGCTAGAGACTTGAAATGAAATTAGATGTAGATGCTCCTAGTTTCCGCGCAGATCGAGTTTATTTCCGATAATCGATAACTTACTCCGTTTCCAAGCAATCGATAAAATTCGATATCGATATCCAGTTTTTTGGGCAATTTTGGTAAATAATAAGACCTAGTCACCAAACTTGATATATAGCTTCTAAAATAGAATATATATATGCATTTGATGTTGGAAGAAGAGGGTTCAGGGTATCCCCTAAGAGCGGCAGCTCTATGTAAATGAATTCTTAAGAGCGAAAATTAGGCAATTGCTTTGCAGAGCGAGTATTATAAGATAAAATTAAGATGCTGCTCTTATCAGTTGCGAGATCGCTCCAGTTGTTTCGGCTGCGTAACCAGACAGTAGCTATATAACATATTGGTCCGATCCTAATAGAATTTCGCATTTATATGAGGAATATAGTAAAACTTAATGAGCCAAGAATTCCTTCCTATGGTTAACTTAATAGTGATTGGTTGTTCCGAAAAGCATATGTTTAAAAACCTAACTGATGTTTTTCATACATGCAGGAAATACAACTTGATGCTACATCCTGAAAAATGTTCATTTGTATACCCTTGCAGAGGGTATTATAATTTTGTCGTGAAATGTGTAACGCATGGAAGGGGACATCTCCGACCCCAAAAAGTATATATATTCTTGATCAACAGGCGAGTCGATATAGCCATGTCCGTCAGTCTGTTTCTATACCCTGAACCCATTAAAAATGGGTATAAGGGTGTATATTGTATTTGTGCAAAATTCAAATGTATGTAACAGGCAGAAGGAAGCTTCTCCGACCCCATAAAGTATATATATTCTTGATCAGCATCAATAGCCGAGTCGATTTAGCCATGTCCGTCTGTCCGTCCGTCCGTCCGTATGTATGAACTCAAGGATCTCAGAACCTATAAGAGCTAGAGACTTGAAATGAAATTAGATGTAGATGCTCCTAGTTTCCGCGCAGATCGAGTTTATTTCCGATAATCGATAACTTACTCCGTTTCCAAGCAATCGATAAAATTCGATATCGATATCCAGTTTTTTGGGCAATTTTGGTAAATAATAAGACCTAGTCACCAAACTTGATATATAGCTTCTAAAATAGAATATATATATGCATTTGATGTTGGAAGAAGAGGGTTCAGGGTATCCCCTAAGAGCGGCAGCTCTATGTAAATGAATTCTTAAGAGCGAAAATTAGGCAATTGCTTTGCAGAGCGAGTATTATAAGATAAAATTAAGATGCTGCTCTTATCAGTTGCGAGATCGCTCCAGTTGTTTCGGCTGCGTAACCAGACAGTAGCTATATAACATATTGGTCCGATCCTAATAGAATTTCGCATTTATATGAGGAATATAGTAAAACTTAATGAGCCAAGAATTCCTTCCTATGGTTAACTTAATAGTGATTGGTTGTTCCGAAAAGCATATGTTTAAAAACCTAACTGATGTTTTTCATACATGCAGGAAATACAACTTGATGCTACATCCTGAAAAATGTTCATTTGTATACCCTTGCAGAGGGTATTATAATTTTGTCGTGAAATGTGTAACGCATGGAAGGGGACATCTCCGACCACAAAAAGTATATATATTCTTGATCAACAGGCGAGTCGATATAGCCATGTCCGTCAGTCTGTTTCTATACCCTGAACCCATTAAAAATGGGTATAAGGGTGTATATTGTATTTGTGCAAAATTCAAATGTATGTAACAGGCAGAAGGAAGCTTCTCCGACCCCATAAAGTATATATATTCTTGATCAGCATCAATAGCCGAGTCGATTTAGCCATGTCCGTCTGTCCGTCCGTCCGTCCATATGTATGAACTCAAGGATCTCAGAACCTATAAGAGCTAGAGACTTGAAATGAAATTAGATGTAGATGCTCCTAGTTTCCGCGCAGATCGAGTTTATTTCCGATAATCGATAACTTACTCCGTTTCCAAGCAATCGATAAAATTCGATATCGATATCCAGTTTTTTGGGCAATTTTGGTAAATAATAAGACCTAGTCACCAAACTTGATATATAGCTTCTAAAATAGAATATATATATGCATTTGATGTTGGAAGAAGAGGGTTCAGGGTATCCCCTAGTCGGGAGCTCCCGACTAGAACCTCTAACTTGTTTTAAGATAGAATATAGAGAAGGAAAGCGTATGGCGCTCGCACTTTTTGTCCAGAATCATGCACAAGAGACGACTAAAAATCAAGGGTGTAAATTGTCCGAAAAGCGTGTTAATTTGGCTGAACTCTCGGGCGATTGGCTTGCTGCTAAACAAGATTCTGAAATTACCGACATTATAAATAAACTTAACAGGAATGAATTGACTGACGATGTTGCACAATCTTATGAATTGAGAAAAGTCGTTTTGTTTCGCAAAATTCAAAGAAATGGAAGGACATGATGCTTGCCCGTGGTACCGCATCCATTTCGATGGTCCGTGATAAATCAAGTTCACGAATCGATCATACCCTTGGGATGGAAGAAGACGTTTGACAAGACCTACGAATATTATTGGTTTGTTAAGATGAATAAATATCTTAGAAAATTTGTCGATAGTTGCATCACATGCAAAACAGTGAAGGGTTCATCTGGTAAAATGCAAGTTGAGTTACACCCAATCCCAAAGTCGAACATTCCATGGCAAACGATGCATATCGACATTACAGGAAAGCTTAGTGGAAAGAATGACCTTAAGGAATATGTAATAGTGCAAATTGATGCTTTCACTAAATTTGTTTATTTGTTTCATACTTTAAAATTAGATACCGATAGTTGTATTCAGGCAATAAAATCATCTATTTCTTTACGTGGAACTCCGACCAGAATAATTGCTGATCAAGGTAGATGTTCCATGTCGCGCGAATGGACAATTTGAGCGCGTTATGAGCAGTCTTATAAACCTTTTGTACGCGGTTTAATCAAGTCTCTGGGTTTGGCAGGATTTACGACAAAACCAGATTCGATAAAAATACATCGGCTGTTATTAGACACTAAGTTGGGGATTATGTTCTATTGAAAAATGAAGAGCGGCATCAGACCAAGTTGGATGCAAAGTTTGGAGGACCACTTTTGGTTAGTGAAGTCTTAGAAGGCGACAGGTACATTTTGAAGTCATTGCATAATAAGAGAACATATAAATATTGTCATGAGGACTTGAGAAAGATGCCAGATGGTTATGTTCCGGAGGAATTGGAGTACCTGCCCGAGATTTGTTAACATTATTGTGAGATATCCGTGAAAGATGATATTTTGGGCGATAAAAATTGTCCATTTATGTTGTGGTTAATTGCAATGGAGTTGCAATAACCTTTGATATGGAAACTTTTGTGAATGGCGGAAGACCATAGAGATGGTGTTTGAGAATTCGAGTGGCGAATGTATAATTGATGCATTGTTGTGGCATAGTAATATTTGGCCGATTTTGAAAATAAAAATATGGTTTTGAGATTTGAGATACCTGCGTCATTGGGCAAGCACAAGTGAAAAACGAAAGTTGGAACATGGCGTCCGGCGCTCTTGACGGAACCATGCTCATAATCAAAAGGAAATCATAGAGAAAATAGCTAAAGTCGAATTGTCAAGATGCAACTATGTAATGAGACAATAAATGAAAATTTAAGTTTAGAAATGTAAATAGATTTGGATAACGGCTGTTAATTTACTTTTAGATTGGATGGGTAAAGACTGTTGATGTTCTAGTGTACACGAGGATATATATTGTGGACGACACTGTAGTGGAACACTTTTGTGACTATTGGCGACTGACCTATGTCCCGTTATTCGCCAGGTGTAGAGAAATGTTGCGTAATGAGTAGCAACCCGCAAGGAAACCATAATGATACCCCGATAAATACATAATTCCATACAGTTTTCATATAGTAGACTTGCAATGTGCAATACCATGTGACAGAACAATAGGCATTTAAATTATTAAAATCTTGAATTACTGTCAAGTTCAATTTGGTGAAAACCTGACATTAGTGAAGGCATGACAAATATTTCGCTCTACTTAGTTGATCTAAAATACGATCAATTCTAGGTAGTGAGAACTTATCAGCTAACAGCTTTCTGTTGATTTGACGATTGTCAATTACCCATCGCAATTTTTATACCCTTTCAGAGGGTATTATAATTTTGTCGTGAAATGTGTAACGCATAGGAGACATCTCCGATCCCATAAAGTATATATATTCTTGATCAGCATCAACAGCCGAGTCGACCGCCTGTCCGTCTGACCGTCTGTTCGTGTGTCTGTTTCTATGCGAACTAGTCCCTCAGTTTTAAAGCTATCTTAATGAAACTTTGCAGAACTCCATATTTCTGTTGCACGCAGCACATATGTGAAAACCAGCTGGATCGGACCACTATATCATATAGCTGCCATAGGAACGATCGGTCAAAAATATAGTTTTTGTATGAAAAAACATTTTGTTTATCAAGATATCTTGACCAACCTCGGCACTTATTATTTTTACTATGTTCGTTACATATTTGAAATATCCTATTAAGATCGGACCACTAAATCATATAGCTGCCATAAGAGAGATCGGTCGAAAACCAGGTTTTGAATTAAAAACTTCTTTTTGTTATCAAGATATCTTGACCAAACTCGGCATTTACTATTTTCCCGGTACTTCTTAGATACGGGCAAAACACTATGAGCATTATGAAAAGGTTGGGATAGCCCTTCTTTCTCGTTAAAATTAGACTCGTCTCTCTTACCAGAGTTTGATGGAAGGCCCGAAATCTTACAAAGTTTCTTGGATGCATTGTATGTCATGAAGTAGCTGTTGCAAGCATTATAACTACTAAACTTATAGGCCACGCTAGATATTTGTCACATAATTATTGCCATTTTTAACCAATTATCCAAGGCTGTAAGAGAAGAATCTGTAGAAGTTATATCTGCAAAACAACTTAATCTGCAGCAAAAGAGCAAAACAGCAAATCAGTATACCCAAGAGGTGGAAAAATTGACGCAGTCTCTTGAAGGAGCTTATATCAGTGAAAAATACAGCTTGACATTAGCTGTAAAGACCATGACACAAAATTGCGCCATTGAAAAGGTAAAACTTATCATGCAAGCAGGCACCTTCCATACCATGAACGAAGTGGTATCCAAATTTGTAAATGGTTGCATAGAAGCAACTGGGCAGTCCAACAGAATCTTTTTCTACCAGAATTACTCTCAGCGCGGCGGAAACCGCGCTCGAGGTAACTACAGAGGATGGGCAACCGGCTCATATGGTAACAACTCATACTGCCGTGGCTTATACCGCGGTGGTAGTTACAACTACGGTGGTAATAATAATAGAGACCGTGAAGGATCTAGAGGCCATAATGTAGTAACAGGGAGAAAATTAATCCTTTTAATAGACACTGGTGCGAATATTTCTATATTAAAAGAAAATGCCGACGTCTTTCAATATATTCAAATAGATAACAGAATTAATATTCAAGGGGTAAAACTAGGGGTTATACAATCCAAAGAATTAACCTTTATAGTGATACAGATAAATATGTCGGGTCTATATTGTGGACGACACTGTAGTAGAACGCTTTTGTGATATTGGCGACTGCGCTATGTCCCGTTATTTGCCAGAAGGTCAGCTTAGTTCGATGCAAGTGTAGAGAAATGTTGCGTAAGGTTCTAAGTGGCGTACGTGAGAAAATAATGTTTGACTGAGGTTTGAAGAAAGAGTTGCGCAAGAGATAATTGTTGTGCGTGGAATACTGAGTCACTGAGAGAGAAAGAGATAGCAGAAGTGCTGTAGTGTTACCAGAAGGCGTGTGAGTAAGGTAGCATGGAAGATGCGATTATTAACGTTTTGACAAATGAACAGAACATTGCACTCGGTATTCTTCGCCATAGACAATAAATAATAATTAAAAAAGAGTAGCAGCCCGCAAGGAAAGCATAATGATAAACCGATGCAGAATCGGAATTTTATGGAAATGTGCAAAGCTATGCAAGCATTTGTGCGTCCGCAAAATCGTGTGGTTTTACCAAAATTTAACCCTGATGCGACTGCGACATAATTATGGATGAGCAGCCGGTCGATGGAAGCGCGCTTATTGTGATGTTGAGCAGTTGTAAGGTCAGTGCTTCACCGTGGCTTGCGCAGATCCGTTATCCCGGCATCGATTGGAAACAATTAAAAGAATTGTTTGTGCAGCGTTTCGAAATTAGGGAAACTTCAGCAGCTACATTCTTGAACCTGCTGCATAGTCGTCCAAAGACTAGCGAGTGCCTCGCACTATATGCAAGTCACATGGTCAAGTCCCTAACCTCAAAATGGCGAAACTTGAGTACAGAGGAGATAGCTGTATCGACTGTGCTTGCGCACATGGCAAATTTCGACAGTCGTTTGCAGCGCATGGTGATCTCGTCCAATATACAAACGAGAAGTCAACTTCAAATGGAAGTGAAGGCGCTTTCATTTGACAAAAAGCTCTCTTACCAGAGTTCGATGGAAGGGCCGAAATCTTACAAAGTTTCTTGGATGCATTGTATCTAATAGATTCCTTAAGAGGCACTCATGAACTAGCTGCTGCAAGCATTAAAACTACTAAACTTAGAGGCCACGCTAGAAGTTTGGCACATAATTCTTGCCATTATTAACCAATTATCCAAGTAGAAGTCTGCAAAACAACTTAATCTGCAGCAAAAGAGCAATACAGCAAATCAGTATACCCATGAGGTGGAAAAAATGGACCCTTAAAGGAGCTTATGTCAGTGAAGGTTTGAGCCCGGAACTAGCTAAAAAATACAGCTTGACATTAGCTGTAAGGGCCATGACACAAAATTATGCCATTGAAAAGGTAAAACTTATCATGCAAGCAGGCACCTTCCATACCATGAACGTAGTGGTATCCAAATTTGTAAATGGTTGCATAGAAGCAACTGGGCAGTCCAACAGAATCTTTTTCTACCAGAATTACTCTCAGCGCGGCGGAAATCGCGCTCGAGGTAACTACAGAGGATGGGCAACCGGATTATATGGTCACAACTCATACGGCCGTGGCTTCTACCGCGGTGGTAGTTACAACTACGGTGGTAATAATAATAGAGACCGTGAAGGATCTAGAGGCCATAATCGTAATAACAATAACAACAGTAAAAACAGGAAACTCCCAGCAACCTTTAAATACGCAACAGTAAAATACAAGGTTCATACTATCAATCATAGCTTGAATATATTCGCATCATTTAACCGTGTAGTAACAGGGAGAAAATACTATTAAGATCGGACCACTATATCATATAGCTGCCATAAGAACGATCGGTCAAAAAGTAGATCCTTGAATGAAAAACATTTTGTTTTTCAAGATATCTTGACCAAACTCGGCATTTATTAGTTTTACTATGCTCCTCATATATATGAAAAATCCTATTCAGAACAGACCACTATATCATATAGCTGCCATAGGAACAACCGATTGAAAATTAAGATATTGTATGGACAAATTTTGCTTGATATGCTTTTGCACCCTCGGGGCTCCCTCGTTGCGATTTATCGTTATCCGATAATAAGAGACTAAAATTCGACTAGAATTGTGGCAGGTACCTTGGGGTTGCCTCGTTTCAATTTTTTTTTCGTTTCAATAAAAAAGGCCATTGCATTGTAAGGTTAGTGGTACTACCCTGAGCGGTGGCAAAATGAAAAATTGAGAGTGCATGCTTTACAACATATTTTAAGTAATCGATTTTCGATTGTCGCTGAAAATAGTTCCACCGAGATGCCCTAAAAATAATTATCGCATGAAATTAAATTTTAAAATGGAAATCAAGGAAGGAGACGGTTTTGAGCCCATAAAGTTTATATTTTTTTGATCAGGGTGACGAGCTGAATCGATTGTGACATATCAGCCTCGCCGTTTGTCTGTCTGGTGGTATAACCTATGTACTATATATACATATGTGCATATATTGATACATAGGCCTATATAAGTACTAAACTATTAAGACCAAACTTGCGATTAAGATAATTTCTTGTTGTAAATTTAAAATCAACAGTAAAAAATTAATGAATGATGTTTATTCGATGTTTCGATTCTCGATTGAGATACCCTAATAAAAATTGTCCCATTGAATTAAATTTGAAAATGATAATCAAGGAAGGAATCGCTTCTTGATTAGGACGGCAAGCTGAATCGACTGAGTCATATCCGCCTACCTGTTTTTCTGTCTGGCGGTATGTCATAAGCATGTTATGTTCACTTATATATAAATTATATATGTACATGAAAGTCCTATCGCTTTATGTAAATCAGTTTTTAATCTATATTAACAAATTAAAATATGTTGTTTTATGCTTTAATATTATTTTATTTAATCAACAATTATTTTTATTTAATTAAACATTAAGTTGCATATTCGTAATATGTACAAATATATCTCCACTTACGCTAAGTATGTATGCTTTATTTTATTTTAATTATACAACTCTAATATGATATTATTGTATTATAGATTCGATAAATGATATTTTACATTCAAATGCTGCAGAAAGTACGCGCAATATAAATATTCAGTGAACTTTCAAAGGGAGCTTTTGAAAAAGCGTATTCGCCAATTGTCAGGCGAGACAAATTAAATTGCCATTCAATCTTCAACCAAACATCGATTTGTTCGGTCGTCGATTGTTGATTGCGGTTACGATTCTAAGAATTTGCGTTTTTTTAGATTTAAAATAAATTAAAACTTAATATTCGTTATAATAAGATCCAGTGTAACTCAAATTAAATAATTCTTCGGCTTTTGAGTGCTTTGAAGAATATTTAAATTTACAATCTATAATCGGTTTTTCCGAGAAATTCGGCAATTATTCCCCGCCATTGCTAGTGAACATTTGTGTGTGTATGTTCGCGTTGACTCGTCGTTAGACCCTACCTCCCCCTTAGACAAACAACCTGTGTGTGTGCTGGTGTAAACATTTAGTGCAGTGCGGTGGACGGCGTTCTGACTTTGACATTGCTTTGCAATATATTTTCTGGACCTTTGCACTACACCTGTTGTACCGGATTTTATCTAGATGGTCTTTTTAAAGACCTATTGATTTATAATATATTCCTTTTTCAATACATAATTATATATATTTAAATATAATATGGTATATAGAATATATCTCTATATATTCAAATTAATAATTAAATAAACAAATAAGTTAATATTATAATTATTTTTTTTTTTAGTATCTGTCTTTAGTTTCCTTTCATATTTAATTATTCTTTGTTATCTTAACCTAACTTTAATTTTTGAAACATTTAAGAATAACTTCTTTAGTTTATTAAAAATACCGCGCGCGTCTAAAAATCCGCTAATCAAAGGTGTCAAGATGCCATTAATCATAGTCGTGTCTACTCCATAGAGAATACTGAAAGCGTTTGACTTCGAAGTTCTCAACGTGTAGCTGACACTCGTGAGCGCAACGGTGATATTCGTGAAGTATAGCGTAATTCTGACGCCCTGGCCCAATCTAAAGGAAGAAGAAGGATGAAAGGGATCTTGATGCAGCAGCTCGCGCAACGCAAAGACACGATGAGGATATGACAGCTCTGGAGCAGACATAAAATACAGCAAACCATGCTGTTCGGCGACAAAATTTGGAGTACCGTTCCATAGAGTGCGAGCGCGATGCAGAAGCCCATGCTACAAGGAGACAGGACTTAGAAATTATACTGCGAGAGCAGGAATTGAACACATTGGAACACACTGTGCGTTAACAAAACGGAGAGTACCGCCAATCAGAACGCCAGCGATATGTATCAGCCCACGTTACAAGGCGGCAGGATTAGAAATAAGACTGCAAGAGCAGGAATTGAACACAGTGGAACACACTGTGCGTCGCCAAAACGTGGAGTACCGCGAATCAGAACGCCTGCGAGATGCAGCAGCCCTCATGTAGCGCGAAGACTGAATGTTAATGTTAAAGAGCGAGAGCAGGTAGCTAATACAGTTCAACATAACATTCGTCGGCAAAATGAAGCATATCGCACTGGAGAGCGAGGAGACGTCTTAAATCGGCGAAATGCCCGTCAAAATACTATCGCAAGACGCAGAGAGCAAGTCGTCAATTCCTCTCAAAGACTAGTTATTAGAAACCAGGCTCGTAGAATAGAGAACGAATTCCGAAATATGGCTGAAGCTCGATTTATAAACTTTAGAAATAGTTTTTAAAATCGTGCCATACAGTCCACTCAGCAACCTCAGAGAAATAGAGATGCTAGAGAAGAAATGTCACCTGAAGAGCGCGAGCAACAGCGTGACTTGCAAAGATAGCGTAGAGTTTTTTCTGCCAGAGATAAATACCTGGAAAATATAAGGAAAGGCCCTACAGAAATATGCATATATTGCGGAGAAACTTGGTTTCCTTTCCAAGTAAAGCTTTTAAATAAATTAAGTGTATCGTCAAAGTTTCCAAACATTGATATTTCAAAAGCATTTTATCTGTCCAATAAGTTTCTAAGTCTATCTGAAGACTATTTGTTTTGCTCAACTTGTCGCCGACACATATCGCCCGGCAAGATACCGACTGTCTGTCTGTCCGAAGGGTTCAACTTTCCTGTGAAAAGCGTTTAATTTCGCCAAGAATCCCATTTATGCGGATAGTTTATCTTGGCTATGAGCGGCAATGTCCAGCTACAGCAACTGTGGTCAACGTACCAATTTCTGTTTCGGAAACTGTAACGGCTCGAAAGGCCAAATCACAGATTCGGTATTATGATTGCGTATATGTATGTGTTATGAGCTCACACGCATAAAAAGTTCTATTTCCATCTGCCTTCGGAAAAAATCAAGAATCGCCAATATCACCGTTGTAAACTTGAGAGATAAAGGTTTTGTCAGCAGTCTTGTGCAGCATGATGACCACTATCATGTCCTTAAGGGCCTGAGATCTTCTCCAGCTCATTGGGAGGCTGAGAAGAAAAAACTGCTGGCAATGATTAGTCAGTTTGGGCAGCCAACTTTTATCATAACGCTTGCTAGTGCTGAAACAAAATGGAGTGAGCTGCTGGTCATTCTATCCCTAGTGAAAATTTGTGTGTATGTGTGCGTTGACTCGTCGTTAGACCTCACCGCCCCCTTAGACTAACAACCTGTGTGTGTGCGTGTGTAAACATTTAGTGCAAGAGAGTGAGGCGCACTTGATAGCGGTGGACGAATAATTCGTGAGTACTAGTGTTCGTGTACGCGTTACGACTCTGGCATTGCTTTGCAATATATTCTATGGACGTTTGCACTACCCTGTTGTACTGGATTTATCTAACTGGAAAAATCGCAAGTTTAATCCAAAAGCTTAGATAGTCATTTTAAAGACATTGATTTATCATATATTCCCTTTTCAGTACATATTTAAATATATTTAAATATAATAATATATATATAATAATATATATATTTAAATATAATAATATATATATATATAATAATATATATATAATAATATATATATATATTATTATATATATATATTTATATTATTATATTTAAATATATATAAATATGTATTGAAAAGGGAATATATGATAAATCAATGTCTTTAAAATGAATATTTTAAGCTAATAATATATATATATTCAAAATAATAATTAAATTAACAAATAAGTATTAAAATATTATCTTTTTTAGTATCCGTCTTTAGTTTCGACTCATATTTAATTATTCTTTCTTATCTTAACATAACTTTAGTTTTTGAAATAATTGGGAATAATTTCATTACTTTATTTTTTTTTTCGGAAACTGTGTCAGCCCTTCCGCACACCTTTGAAAACAGTCATGTAGTTTTGTTTTCAATTTATTTCGGCTGCTCTTCTTCTTCAGGGCACTGATACAAAAACAGCCTATGGCAGCTATATGATATCGATCGGTCGAAAATTAAGTTGTATGAAAAAAAAGTTTGTTTATTAAGATATCTTAACCAAACTCGGCATTTATTAGTTTTACTATACTCCACATATATATGCAAAATCCTATTTAGAGCGGACCACTATATCATATAGCTGCCATAGGAACGGTCAAAAATTAAGTTGTTGTATGAAAAAACAATTTTTTTTTCAAGATATCTTGATCAAACTCGGAATTTATTAGTTTTACTATTCTTCTTATATATAGGCAAACTCCTATTAAGAAAGCTATCTCATATAGCTGCCATAGGAACGACCGCTCGAAAATTAAGTTGTTGTATGGACAAATTTTTTGTTTATCACGATATATTGACCAAACTCAGCATTTATTAGTTTAACTATGCTCCCTATATATATACAAAATCCTATCAACATCGGCCACTATGTCATATAGTTGTCATAATAGCGATCGGGCGAAAACCAGGTTTTTGATTAAAAACTTTTTTTGGTTATCAAGATATCTGACCAAACTCGGCATTTACTATTTTCCCGGTACTTCTTAGATACGGGCAAAGCACTATGAACATTATGAAAAGGTTGGGTCTGTAAGGGTATTAGATCGTCGGCGTGCCGAAGATAGGCCTTCTTTCTCGTTTGTATATTATTTTTATGTCTTAATTTGTGTAAATGGTGCAAGGTTACGTCCCGGTAGAGTGGATGGTACGAGGCTACAGCCCGGTAGAGTAGGTGGTGCAATGCTGCGGCCCGATAGAGTATGTTTTGTGAACATAGAGAGAGAGGTATAGTTTGGTCGGTACATGTACGATGGAAATAGGAACGAGGAGGGGTGCGTCGAAGGGGTCTCACGCAGGATTGGACCAAGCGCTTAAAGAGTCCAAAAGGCGGCGGGTAGAGCTGCAGCGACAGGTCTACGCTGGTCATAAAGGCAACACGGCGGGAGCGTGCCCGGGAGCAGATTAATCAGAAGTACCGGTCAGGATCCACACGGACACAGGGAATCAGGAGCGACTGCCAGTTTAGAGCGAACATGGAGCTCTATTTGGAGTTGGAGTAGTGCTAGGAGGGGCCGAGACGCAGAGCTAGCCTAACATCGGAGAGGCAGAGAGGCCAGCAGATCTAAATCCGGAACATAGGGTGCTCCTGGAGTCAGAACTGGCACTCTTCGAGGGGCTACAGGGAGTCTCGCACATCGCGGAGCACCGGCTCCGGTCGAAGATGACCAGCCGTTGAAGCAAAGATACTACCCGAAGGATCCGGGCAAGAAGTGCAGTTTCTTCAGGGAGAGGTTGGTCTACCTTGGGCTTGTCATTTGCGGGTAAGGAATACGTACCGATTCAGAGAAGGTGGAGGCAATACGTAACCTGAGGGCCCCGACAAATTGTAAGGAGTTGTGGCAATGTCTCGGGATGGCGCTTCGTTCCCATCTTCGCGAGCTAGGTACAGCCGCTCACAGCGCTCTTAAAGAAGGGTCGGAAATGGGCATGGGGACAAGAAAAGGAGGAGGCACTGCGTCAATTGAAGGGTAGCTTCATGACTGCCCCTGTGTTGGCTTGTCCGACCCTTTCCGCCAAATTCGTCTTGCAGACTGACGCGATTAAGGGACAGGTGATAGCGTACGCGAGCCGGAAGTTACAGAAAGCGGAAGTGAACTATTCCGCCACCGAGAAGGAGTGCTTAGCAATCGTATGGTCGGTCCAGAAGCTACGTTGCTACCTGGAGGGGTACCGTTACAACGTGATAACGAATCATCTGGCACTTAAGTGGCTCAACTCGATCGAGAGCCGTTCAGGAAGGATAGCGCTATGGGCACTGGAGGTACAACAGTTCCAATTCAACGTTCACTACCGTCGAGGGAAGCGTCGTGGCCATCGCACTATCAAGACATCCTCTAGAGACCTGTCAACGAGCAGTGGTAGACGAGCCACCCTGCAAGTGGGTCGCGAGTATGCATGCTACAATCGCCGAGGAGCCGGCCAAATTCCCGGACTACATAGAATAGAATGGGCAACTGTATAGGCATTTGGGTCAACGAACGGATGACGAGGACTACATTGTGTACATGTACATAGTGATCAGCGACAGAGGATATTGCAGGAATGCCATGATGCTCCCACGGCCGGACATCAAGGCGTGAGGAAAACCGCGTCGAGATTGGCCCAGGGATACTACTGGCCAGGTATGTTCCGCGACGCCGCTAAGTACGTGAAGTGTTGTGAAATCTGCCAGAAGTTCAAGAACGAGCAACTCAAACCGGCTGGACATATGCTGACGAGACAGATAGCAGAGCCAATGGCAATACTCGGCGCCGTCGGGCCCCTCCCACGCTCGAAACATGGCAACACTATGCTATTGGTGTTTTATGATGCCTTTTCAAAGTGGGTGGAACTGGCTCCTCTTAAAAGAGCCACACCTGCATGTTAAGCGGCCACCAAAGTAGCCAACCCACAGTTCATAATTATAATTATAGGAGCCCAGTTTGAATTTAACCGCCGGCCGTCGCAGCAACCGTGCGTTGCTGATCTGTTGCTCAACACCGCTTTCGAGAGCGCAACTTTAATTCGGCGGCCGAGGTGAACGCATGGCTCGCTAGCGAGCGTGCCGGCACTTTTAGAACGACAATCATAGTACGTAGATGTGCAGTGAGCGATGAAGTGCAAAGAGTGCAGAGGAGCGCAAGGGAGTATGGTAGTTATCAATCAACAAGGGAATATAAGAAAATCAATGAAGGAAATTGCTGATCTTTGTATTCTCGGGCGGTCATATTTGCGCTAATATCGGGAATAGCCGATGTTCACCCAAGCCTAGACTGGTGCCATGCGGTGCGTGGCCACGGCCCGATAGTGTAGGTGGTGCGAGGCCACGGCCCGATAGTGTAGATGGTGCGAGGCTACGGCCCGGTAGCGAACTTATAAATATCATGTAACTCGCTGGACCTGGTAAGACTGAGAGTTGTACCCCGGCCAATAGCTTCCTTACAATATCGGTAATAAGTTCATCAATGGAACAGAAATATCTGCGAAAGAGGCTTCATACAACATCCTTGGTCTCCATATGTCAGGATGTAACCATGGCGAGATTTTTGTAAACACTTCGCATCCTGATCAAAGAGTTGGTATGGTGAAAGCCCAGAGAGAGTTAGAAACCCACACTTCAGATTCAAGAGATTATTTCGTATTCAAAAATATATCTGGAATTTTGAAAGAATGTAGGCACTCTCTTATCCATCGTGGAGAAGGTATATGTATATATAGGTATAGGTATGGATAATCTTAGCACTGATGAGCAAACGTTCAATGCACAATTTCAAATCATCGAATCAAATAGAAAACGATATGAATATTTGGATTAGGCTCAGTTTCC
Organism: Drosophila novamexicana; assembly: GCF_003285875.2. NCBI lineage: Eukaryota > Metazoa > Arthropoda > Insecta > Diptera > Drosophilidae > Drosophila > Drosophila novamexicana. The sequence continues at coordinate 17,716 of NW_020825001.1, read as the reverse complement.
ACAAGTCTTAGATAAGCTCCAAGAAGGCAAAAATCACAATAATGATGGACAAGAAATTTCAGCATCTCAGTTTCTTGGTGAAAAAATCAGGGGATTTGCAGTACCAGAAATTGCTCGAAACAATAACGTATTTGAAGATAATATGCATGAAGGCAACACTGACGAAAATGCAATACGAATGATTAAATTACCTGCACAAGTTCCAGAAAGAAAACTTAATTTAATGGTACGATCACTTAACAGTAAGCAACAACAATATTACGCTCACTTTATGCATAATATGAATGTTATGCAAACATTTTTTCGCATTAAATAATATGTCGGAAGGAAAAATGACTGACACGGTTCTAACGATGCTATAAGGTTGTTATACTGAAATCAGAAAGCGATTGACTACAATAATATCCAACTAGGACAAATAATTACAGAAGAATATACTTCAAAATCTAAAGATATGCTGAAGGCCAAATCATTATCTGAAAGGAACAAGCTAAATATTTTGGAAAATATTAAGGCATTCAAGACCTCCGAAACCCAAGGCCTTCCCGATCTGCTTAAGCCGTCAATACAAATACCAATTATGGTTTGGTCAATGGAGCAAGTGGACAGCTTATGCATATTGACTTTACTGTAACAACTCCTGGCAGGATCGCCAAGTAATAACTTTGAAATAATAAGTTCGAACACAGACAGATTGAAGCGTCTGCTCCGTTCTGTTACTTTATTGAGAAATGTTCTGTTATGTTCATGTTGGGTTTAGCTAACCCGAAACATGCAATGCTTATATCTATGTGTTTATATGTATATATAAGTATGTTGGTATATACATATGTATGCAGAAGCCATGCATATGTTGTGTATGGTTTGACCGCTTGAGCTGCAAAGTGCATGATTAGCATTCCCACGCGCCACGATCGGCTTATGTATAAGCGATGGATCGTATTGCTTGTGCGCTGGAAAGTTTATGTAATTCTAAGCGGTCTTTGAATGTACTTTGCGCTTTTTTACATTTGTATTTATTATGACAAAGTATCACAATGTATTAACGGATTGTTATACCCTTTGATTTATGATAATGGTAGGGTAGATATGCTACACCTCCCTTTTAAAAGAAATGACGTAATACATGTAGTCATTTAGCTTGAGTGTTAATTATTATATTTAATTTTTAAAAATAAATTATTTTGTTTCTTATTATAAATTTATGTTTTTAAAATGGTTTTATCTCTTTTTTTTTTAAAGACATTTGCGTTCATTGACAAATTTTTATTTGTAATATATTTGAATTTATGTTTTATTTTAATTTGAATTTTCTTAGAAGAATACAACAAAAATTTTGTTTTATTTTGTTTTTCAGGTTGACCAGACCTATTTTTTTCTTCATGAGACGTTTCATTCAATATATTTTTTTAGCTTATCCTTATCAACTTTTTGTTTCTTATCTTTACTATCTTTAATAAAAATGTTGTCATTATCTTCTAGTTTCTCTACTGTATATGGTCCTAAATATACGGGGTTTAAATTGTGCCCTGTTTCGTTTCTTATAAGTACTTTATCTCCTACTTTTATTTCAAAATTTTTTGATTTTTCATCATATGCTAATTTCCTATAAGCCTTGGCTTTCTCTAACATAATTCGAGCACTTTTGCTATTTCTAATCTAAACTTTATTTCCTTACAGTAGTCATCTAAATTATAAATAGGATCTATGTAATTAGTTTGTTTTGCTAGTCTGCCAAATACTAGTTCGTATGGACAATGCCCATGCGTAGCTGATGGTGTCGTGTTGAAGCCAATAAGTGAAATATAGAATCCAGACATACTAGTCAGTTTGTTTCTTCAGAGATGTATGAACGAAGGTATTCATTAAATGTTCGATAACCTCGTTCCATTGTCCCTAATGTTTGATGATGATATGCAGTAGAGGTGAGATTCTTTAAGTTTTTGCATGAAAAACCATTTTGTTTATCAAAATATCTTGACTGCACATATAAATGAAAAGTCCTATTAAGATCGGACCACTATATCATATAACTGCCATAGGAATGATCGGTCGAAAATAAAGTTTTTGTATGAAAAAACATTTTTTTTTATAAGATATCATGACCAAACGCGGTATTTATTATACCCTTGCAGAGGGTATTATAATTTTGTCGTGAAATGTGTAACGCATAGAAGGAGACATCTCCGAACCCATTAAGTATATATATTCTTGATCAGCACCAACAGCCGAGTCGATAAAGCCATGTCCGTCTGTCTGTTTCTATGCGAACTAGTATCTCAGTTTTAAAGCTATCTTAATGAAATTTTGCAGAAGTCCGTGTTTCTGTTGCACGCAGCACATATGTAAAAACCAGCTGGATCGGACCACTATATCATATAGCTGCCATAGGGACGATCGGTCGAATATTAAGTTGTTTTTTATGAAAAAACATTTTGTTTATCAAGATATCTTGACCAAACTCGGCACTTATTATTTTTACTATGTTCCTCATATAAATGCAAAATCCTATTTAGATCGGACCACTATATCATACAGCTGCCATAGGAACGATCGGTCGAAAATAAAGTTTTTGTGTGAACAAATATTTTGTTTTATAAAATATATTGACCAAACGCGGCATTTATTATACCCTTGCAGAGGTTATAATTTTGTCGTGAAATGTGTAACGCATAGAAGGAGACATCCCCGACCCCATAAAGAATGTATATTCTTGATCAGCACCGACAGCCGCGTCGATAGAGCCATGTCCGTCTGTCCGTCTTTCTGTTGCACGCAGCACATATGTAAAAACCAGCTGGATCGGACCACTATATCATATAGCTGCCATAGGGACGATCGGTCGAATATTAAGTTGTTTTTTATGAAAAAACATTTTGTTTATCAAGATATCTTGACCAAACTCGGCACTTATTATTTTTACTATGTTCCTCATATAAATCCAAAATCCTATTTAGATCGGACCACTATATCATACAGCTGCCATAGGAACGATCGGTCGAAAATAAAGTTTTTGTATGAAAAAATATTTTGTTTTATAAAATATATTGACCAAACGCGGCATTTATTATACCCTTGCAGAGGTTATGATTTTGTCGTGAAATGTGTAACGCATAGAAGGAGACATCTCCGACCCCATAAAGTATATATATTCTTGATCAGCACCAACAGCCGAGTCGATAGAGCCATGTCCGTCTGTCCTTCTGTCTGTTGCACGCAGAACATATGTGAAAACCAGCTGGATCGGAACACTATATCATATAGCTGCCATAGGAACGATCGGTCGAAAATTAAGTTTTTGTATGAAAAAACATTTTGTTTATCAAGATATCTTGACCAAACTCGGCATTTATTAGTTTTACTATGCTCCTCATATATATGAAAAATCCTATTAAGATCGGACCACAATATCATACAACTGCCATAGGAACGATCGGTCGAAAATTAAGTTTTTGTATGAAAAAACATTTTGTTTTATAAAATATATTGACCAAACGCGGCATTTATTATACCCTTGCAGAGGGTATTATAATTTTGTCGTGAAATGTGTAACGCATAGAAGGAGACATCTCCGACCCCACAAAGTATATATATTCTTGATCAGCACCAACAGCCGAGTCGATAGAGCCATGTCCGTCTGTCCGTCTGTCTGTTGCACGCAGCACTTATGTGAAAACCAGCTGGATCGGAACACTATATCATATAGCTGCCATAGGAACGATCGGTCGAAAATTAAGTTTTTGTATGAAAAAACATTTTGTTTATCAAGATATCTTGACAAAACTCGGCATTTATTAGTTTTACTATGCTCCTCATATATATGAAAAATCCTATTAAGATCGGACCACTATATCATATAACTGCCATAGGAACGATCGGTCGAAAATTAAGTTTTTGTATGAAAAAATATTTTGTTTTATAAAATATATTGACCAAACGCGGCATTTATTATACCCTTGCAGAGGTTATAATTTTGTCGTGAAATGTGTAACGCATAGAAAGAGACATCTCCGACCCCATTAAGTATATATATTCTTGATCAGCATCAACAGCCGAGTCGATAGAGCCATGTCCGTCTGTCCGTCTGTCTGTTTCTTTGCGAACTAGGCCCTCAGTTTTAGAGCTATCTTAATGGAATTTTGTAGAAGTCCGTCTTTCTGTTGCACGCAGCACATATGTAAAAACCACCTGGATCGGAACACTGTATCATATAGCTGCCATAGGAACGATCGGTCGAAAATTAAGTTTTTGTACGAAAAAACATTTTGTTTTTCAAGATATCTTGACCAAACTCGGCATTTATTAGTTTTACTATGCTCCTCATATATATGCAAAATCCTATTAAGATCGGACCACTATATCATATAGCTGCCATAGGAACGATCGGTCGAAAATAAAGTTTTTGTATTAAAAAACATTTTGTTTGTCAAGATATCTTGACCAAACTCGGCATTTATTAGTTTTACTATGCTCCTCATATATATGCAAAATACTATTAAGATCGTAACACTATGTCATATAGTGTCCATAGGAACGATCGGTCGAAAATTTAGTTATATGAAAAAATATTTTGTTTTCAAGATATCTTGACCAAACTTTGCATTTATTAGTTTTACTTTACTCCTCATATATATGCAAAATCCTATTAAGATCGGAACACTATATCATATAGCTGCCATAGAAATGATCGGTCGAAAATAAAGTTTTTCTATGAAAAAACATTTTGTTTTTCAAGATATCTTTACCAAACTCGGCATTTATTAGTTTTACTATGCTTCTTAGATACGGACAAAGCACTATAAGCATTATGAAAAAGTTGGGTCTGCAATGGTGTTAGATCTTCGGCGTGCCGAAGATAGCCTTTCTTTCTCGTTATACCCTTGCAGAGGGTATTATAATTTTGTCGTGAAATGTGTAACGCATAGAAGGAGACATCTCCGACCCCATTAAGTATATATATTCTTGATCAGCATCAACAGCCGAGTCGATAGAGCCATGTCCGTCTGTCTGTATCTATGCGAACTAGTCTCTCAGTTTTAAAGCTATCTTAATGAAATTTTGCAGAAGTCCGTCTTTCTGTTGCACGCAGCACATCTGTAAAAACCAGCTGGATCGGAACACTATATCATATAGCTGCCGTAGGAACGATCGGTCGAAAATTAAGTTGTATGAAAACCATTTTTGTTTATCAAGATATCTTGACCATGCCCTTCATTTATTAGTTTTACTCTGCTCCTCATATATAAACAATAACATATTAAAATCAAACCACTTTGTCATATAGCTGCCATAGGAACGATTGGTCAAAAATGATTGTTGTATGAAAACCATTTTTGTTTATCAAGATATCTAGACAAAACTCGGCGTTTATTAGTTTTACTATACTCCCCATATATATATGCACAACCCTATTCAGATCGGTCCATATCCAAATATCCATATATAGCTTCTATTGGGACGATCGGTCGAAAATTAAGTTTTTGTATGAAAAAACATTTTGTTTTTCAAGATATCTTGACCAAACTCGGCATTTATTAGTTTTACTATGCTCCTCATATATATGCAAAATCCTATAAAGATCCGACCACTATATCATATAGCTGCCATAGGAACGACCGCTCGAAAATTAAGTTGTTGTATGGACAAATTTTTTGTTTATCACGATATATTGACCAAACTCAGCATTTATTAGTTTAACTATGCTCCCTATATATATACAAAATCCTATCAACATCGGCCACTATATCATATAGTTGTCATAATAGCGATCGGTCGAAAACCAGGTTTTTGATTAAAAACTTTTTTTGGTTATCAAGATATCTTGACCAAACTCGGCATTTACTATTTTCCCGGTACTTCTTAGATACGGACATTATGAAAAGGTTGGGTCTGTAAGGGTATTAGATCGTCGGCGTGCCGAAGATAGGCCTTCTTTCTCGTTTGTATATTATTTTTATGTCTTAGTTTGTGTAAATGGTGCAAGGTTACGTCCCGGTAGAGTGGATGGTACGAGGCTACAGCCCGGTAGAGTAGGTGGTGCAATGCTGCGGCCCGATAGAGTATGTTTTGTGAACATAGAGAGAGAGGTATAGTTTGGTCGGTACATGTACGATGGAAATAGGAACGAGGAGGGGTGCGTCGAAGGGGTCTCACGCAGGATTGGACCAAGCGCTTAAAGAGTCCAAAAGGCGGCGGGTAGAGCTGCAGCGACAGGTCTACGCTGGTCATAAAGGCAACACGGCGGGAGCGTGCCCGGGAGCAGATTAATCAGAAGTTCCGGTCAGGATCCACACGGACACAGGGAATCAGGAGCGACTGCCAGTTTAGAGCGAACATGGAGCTCTATTTGGAGTTGGAGTAGTGCTAGGAGGGGCCGAGACGCAGAGCTAGCCTAACATCGGAGAGGCAGAGAGGCCAGCGGATCTAAATCCGGAACATAGGGTGCTCCTGGAGTCAGAACTGGCACTCTTCGAGGGGCTACAGGGAGTCTCGCACATCGCGGAGCACCGGCTCCGGTCGAAAGATGACAAGCCGTTGAAGCAAAGATACTACCCGAAGGATCCGGGCAAGAAGTGCAGTTTCTTCAGGGAGAGGTTGGTCTACCTTGGGCTTGTCATTTGCGGGTAAGGAATACGTACCGATTCAGAGAAGGTGGAGGCGATACGTAACCTGAGGGGCCCGACAAATTGTAAGGAGTTGTGGCAATGTCTCGGGATGGCGCTTCGTTCCCATCTTCGCGAGCTAGGTACAGCCGCTCACAGCGCTCTTAAAGAAGGGTCGGAAATGGGCATGGGGACAAGAAAAGGAGGAGGCACTGCGTCAATTGAAGGGTAGCTTCATGACTGCCCCTGTGTTGGCTTGTCCGACCCTTTCCGCCAAATTCGTCTTGCAGACTGACGCGATTAAGGGACAGGTGATAGCGTACGCGAGCCGGAAGTTACAGAAAGCGGAAGTGAACTATTCCGCCACCGAGAAGGAGTGCTTAGCAATCGTATGGTCGGTCCAGAAGCTACGTTGCTACCTGGAGGGGTACCGTTACAACGTGATAACGAATCATCTGGCACTTAAGTGGCTCAACTCGATCGAGAGCCGTTCAGGAAGGATAGCGCTATGGGCACTGGAGGTACAACAGTTCCAATTCAACGTTCACTACCGTCGAGGGAAGCGTCGTGGCCATCGCACTATCAAGACATCCTCTAGAGACCTGTCAACGAGCAGTGGTAGACGAGCCACCCTGCAAGTGGGTCGCGAGTATGCATGCTACAATCGCCGAGGAGCCGGCCAAATTCCCGGACTACATAGAATAGAATGGGCAACTGTATAGGCATTTGGGTCAACGAACGGATGACGAGGACTACATTGTGTACATGTACATAGTGATCAGCGACAGAGGATATTGCAGGAATGCCATGATGCTCCCACGGCCGGACATCAAGGCGTGAGGAAAACCGCGTCGAGATTGGCCCAGGGATACTACTGGCCAGGTATGTTCCGCGACGCCGCTAAGTACGTGAAGTGTTGTGAAATCTGCCAGAAGTTCAAGAACGAGCAACTCAAACCGGCTGGACATATGCTGACGAGACAGATAGCAGAGCCAATGGCAATACTCGGCGCCGTCGGGCCCCTCCCACGCTCGAAACATGGCAACACTATGCTATTGGTGTTTTATGATGCCTTTTCAAAGTGGATGGAACTGGCTCCTCTTAAAAGAGCCACACCTGCATGTTAAGCGGCCACCAAAGTAGCCAACCCACAGTTCATAATTATAATTATAGGAGCCCAGTTTGAATTTAACCGCCGGCCGTCGCAGCAACCGTGCGTTGCTGATCTGTTGCTCAACATCGCTTTCGAGAGCGCAACTTTAATTCGGCGGCCGAGGTGAACGCATGGCTCGCTAGCGAGCGTGCCGGCACTTTTAGAACGACAATCATAGTACGTAGATGTGCAGTTAATAGAAGTGTGAGCGATGAAGTGCAAAGAGTGCAGAGGAGCGCAAGGGAGTAGGGTAGTTATCAATCAACAAGGGAATATAAGAAAATCAATGAAGGAAATTGCTGATCTTTGTATTCTCGGGCGGTCATATTTGCGCTAATATCGGGAATAGCCGATGTTCACCCAAGCCTAGACTGGTGCCATGCGGTGCGTGGCCACGGCCCGATAGTGCAGGTGGTGCGAGGCCACGGCCCGATAGTGTAGATGGTGCGAGGCTACGGCCCGGTAGCGAACTTATAAATATCATGTAACTCGCTGGACCTGGTAAGACTGAGAGTTGTACTATGCTCCTCATATATATGAAAAATCCTATTAAGATCGGACCACTATATCATATAACTGCCATAGGAACGATCGGTCGAAAATTAAGTTTTTGTATGAAAAAACATTTTGTTTTTCAAGATATCTTGACCAAACGCGGCATTTTTTATACCCTTACAGACGGTATTATAATTTTGTCGTGAAATGTGTAACGCATGGAAGGAGACATCTCCGACCCCATAAAGTATATATATTTTTGATCAGCACCAACAGCCGAGTCGATAAAGCCATGTCCGTCTGTCCGTCTGTCTGTTTCTATGCGAACTTGTCTCTCAGTTGTAAAGCTATCTTAATGAAATTTTGCAGAAGTCCGTGTTTCTGTTGCACGCAGCACATATGTAAAAACCAGCTGGATCGGACCACTATAACATATAGTTGCCATAGGAACGATCGGTCGAAAATTAAGTTTTTGTATGAAAAAACATTTTGTTTATCAAGATATCTTGACCAAACACGGCATTTATTAGTTGTACTATGCTCCTCATATATATGAAATATCCTATTAAGATCGGACCACTACATCATATAACTGCCATTGGAACGATCGGTCGAAAATTAAGTTTTTGTATGAAAAAACATTTTGTTTTTCAAGATATCTTGACCAAACGCGGCATTTATTATACCATTGCAGACGGTATTATAATTTTGTCGTGAAATGTGTAACGCATAGAAGGAGACATCTCCGACCCCATAAAGTATATATATTCTTGATCAGCACCAACAGCCGAGTCGATAGAGCCATGTCCGTCTGTCCGTCTGTCTATATCATAAAGCTGCCATAGGAACGATCGGTCGAAAATTAAGTTTTTGTATGAAAAAACATTTTGTTTATCAAGATATCTTGACCAAACTCGGCATTTATTAGTATTACTATGCTCCTCATATATATGAAAAATCCTATTAAGATCGGACCACTATATCATATAACTGCCATAGGAACGATCGGTCGAAAATTAAGTTTTTGTATGAAAAAACATTTTGTTTTATAAAATATCTTGACCAAACGCGGCATTTATTATACCCTTGCAGAGGGTATTATAATTTTGTCGTGAAATGTGTTACTCATAGAAGGAGACATCTTCCGAACCCATTAAGTATATATATTCTTGATCAGCACCAACAGCCGAGTCGATAGAGCCATGTCCGTCTGTCCGTCTGTCTGTTGCACGCAGCACATATGTGAAAACCAGCTGGATCGGAACACTATATCATAAAGCTGCCATAGGAACGATCGGTCGAAAATTAAGTTTTTGTATGAAAAAACATTTTGTTTATCAAGATATCTTGACCAAACTCGGCATTTATTAGTATTACTATGCTCCTCATATATATGAAAAATCCTATTAAGATCGGACCACTATATCATATAACTGCCATAGGAACGATCGGTCGAAAATTAAGTTTTTGTATGAAAAAACATTTTGTTTTATAAAATATCTTGACCAAACGCGGCATTTATTATACCCTTGCAGAGGGTATTATAATTTTGTCGTGAAATGTGTTACTCATAGAAGGAGACATCTTCCGAACCCATTAAGTATATATATTCTTGATCAGCACCAACAGCCGAGTCGATAAAGCCATGTCCGTCTGTCCGTCTGTGTGTTTCTATGCGAACTAGTCTCTCAGTTTTAAAGCTATCTTAATGAAATTTTGCAGATGTCCGTCTTTCTGTTGCACGCAGCACATATGTAAAAACCAGCTGGACCGGACCACTATATCATATAACTGCCATAGGAACGATCGGTCGAAAAGTAGATTCTTGAATGATAAATATTTTGTTTATCAAGATATCTTGACCAAACTCGGCACTTATTATTTTTACTATGTTCCTCATATATATGCAAAATCCTATTTAGATCGGACCACTATATCATACAGCTGCCATAGACACGATCGGTCGAAAATAAAGTTTTTGTATGAAAAAACATTTTGTTTATCAAGATATCTTGACCAAACTCGGCATTTATTAGTATTACTATGCTCCTCATATATATGAAAAATCCTATTAAGATCGGACCACTATATCATATAACTGCCATAGGAACGATCGGTCGAAAATTAAGTTTTTGTATGAAAAAACATTTTGTTTTATAAAATATCTTGACCAAACGCGGCATTTATTATACCCTTGCAGAGGGTATTATAATTTTGTCGTGAAATGTGTTACTCATAGAAGGAGACATCTTCCGAACCCATTAAGTATATATATTCTTGATCAGCACCAACAGCCGAGTCGATAGAGCCATGTCCGTCTGTCCGTCTGTCTGTTGCACGCAGCACATATGTGAAAGCCAGCTGGATCGGACCACTATATCATATAGCTGCCATAGGAACGATCTGTCGAAAATTAAGTTTTTGTATGAAAAAACATTTTGTTTATCAAGATATCTTGACCAAACTCGGCATTTATTAGTTTTACTATGCTCCTCATATATATGAAAAATACTATTAAGATCGGACCACTATATCATATAACTGCCATAGGAACGATCGGTCGAAAATTAAGTTTTTGTATGAAAAAACATTTTGTTTATCAAGATATCTTGACCAAACGCGGAATTTATTATACCCTTGCAGACGGTATTATAATTTTGTCGTGAAATGTGTAACGCATAGAAGGAGACATCTCCGACCCCATAAAGTATATATATTCTTGATCAGCACCAACAGCCGAGTCGATAAAGCCATGTCCTTCTGTCCGTCTGTGTGTTTCTATGCGAACTAGTCTCTCAGTTTTAAAGCTATCTTAATGAAATTTTGCAGAAGTCCGTCTTTCTGTTGCACGCAGCACATATGTAAAAACCAGCTGGACCGGACCACTATATCATATAACTGCCATAGGAACGATCGGTCGAAAAGTAGATTATTGAATGAAAAACATTTTGTTTATCAAGATATCTTGACCAAACTCGGCACTTATTATTTTTACTATGTTCCTCATATATATGCAATATCCTATTTAGATCGGACCACTATATCATACAGCTGCCATAGACATGATCGGTCGAAAATAAAGTTTTTGTATGAAAAAACATTTTGTTTTTCAAGATATCTTGACCAAGCTCGGCATTTATTAGTTTTAGTATACTCCTTATATATATTTGAAAAATCCTATTAAGATCGGACCACTGTATCATATAGCTGCCATAGGAACGATCGGTCGAAAAGTAGATTCTCGAATGAAAAGCATTTTGTTTTTCAAGATATCTTGACCGAACTCGAAATGTATTAGTTTTACTATGCTCCTCATATATATGCCAAATACTATTAGGATCGGAGCACTATATCATATAGCTGCAATGGGAACGATCGGTCGAAAACTAAGTTTTTGTGTGAAAAAACATTTTGTTTTTCAAGATATCTTGACCAAACTCGGCATTTATTAGCTTCACTATATCCCTCATATATATGCAAAATCCTATTAAGATCCGACCACTATATCATATAGCTGCTATAGGAACGATCGGTCGAAAATTAAGTAGTATGAAAAAACATTTTGTTTATCAAGATATCTTGCCCAAACTCGGCATTAACTATTGTCCCTGTGCTTCTTAGATACGGACAAAGCACTATAAGCATTATGAAAAGGTTGGGTCTGCAATGGTATTAGATCTTCGGCGTGACGAAGATAGCCTTTCTTTCTCGTTATACCCCTGCAGACGGTATTATAATATTGTCGTGAAATGTGTAACGCATAGAAGTAGACATCTCCGACCCCATAAAATATATATATTCTTGACCATCATCAACAGCCAAGTCGATAGAGCCATGACCGTCTGTCCGTCTGTTTCTATGCGAACTAGTCTCTCAGTTTTAGAGCTATCTTAATGGAATTAGCAAAAGTCCGTCTTTCTGTTGTACATATGTGAAAGCCAGCTGGATCGGACCACTATATCATATAGCTGCCATAGGAACGATCTGTCGAAAATTAAGTTTTTGTATGAAAAAACATTTTGTTTATCAAGATATCTTGACCAAACTCGGCATTTATTAGTTTTACTATGCTCCTCATATATATGAAAAATACTATTAAGATCGGACCACTATATCATATAACTGCCATAGGAACGATCGGTCGAAAATTAAGTTTTTGTATGAAAAAACATTTTGTTTATCAAGATATCTTGACCAAACGCGGAATTTATTATACCCTTGCAGACGGTATTATAATTTTGTCGTGAAATGTGTAACGCATAGAAGGAGACATCTCCGACCCCATAAAGTATATATATTCTTGATCAGCACCAACAGCCGAGTCGATAAAGCCATGTCCTTCTGTCCGTCTGTGTGTTTCTATGCGAACTAGTCTCTCAGTTTTAAAGCTATCTTAATGAAATTTTGCAGAAGTCCGTCTTTCTGTTGCACGCAGCACATATGTAAAAACCAGCTGGACCGGACCACTATATCATATAACTGCCATAGGAACGATCGGTCGAAAAGTAGATTATTGAATGAAAAACATTTTGTTTATCAAGATATCTTGACCAAACTCGGCACTTATTATTTTTACTATGTTCCTCATATATATGCAATATCCTATTTAGATCGGACCACTATATCATACAGCTGCCATAGACATGATCGGTCGAAAATAAAGTTTTTGTATGAAAAAACATTTTGTTTTTCAAGATATCTTGACCAAGCTCGGCATTTATTAGTTTTAGTATACTCCTTATATATATTTGAAAAATCCTATTAAGATCGGACCACTGTATCATATAGCTGCCATAGGAACGATCGGTCGAAAAGTAGATTCTCGAATGAAAAGCATTTTGTTTTTCAAGATATCTTGACCGAACTCGAAATGTATTAGTTTTACTATGCTCCTCATATATATGCCAAATACTATTAGGAACGGAGCACTATATCATATAGCTGCAATGGGAACGATCGGTCGAAAACTAAGTTTTTGTGTGAAAAAACATTTTGTTTTTCAAGATATCTTGACCAAACTCGGCATTTATTAGCTTCACTATATCCCTCATATATGCAAAATCCTATTAAGATCCGACCACTATATCATATAGCTGCTATAGGAACGATCGGTCGAAAATTAAGTAGTATGAAAAAACATTTTGTTTATCAAGATATCTTGCCCAAACTCGGCATTAACTATTGTCCCTGTGCTTCTTAGATACGGACAAAGCACTATAAGCATTATGAAAAGGTTGGGTCTGCAATGGTATTAGATCTTCGGCGTGACGAAGATAGCCTTTCTTTCTCGTTATACCCCTGCAGACGGTATTATAATATTGTCGTGAAATGTGTAACGCATAGAAGTAGACATCTCCGACCCCATAAAATATATATATTCTTGACCATCATCAACAGCCAAGTCGATAGAGCCATGACCGTCTGTCCGTCTGTTTCTATGCGAGCTAGTCTCTCAGTTTTAGAGCTATCTTAATGGAATTAGCAAAAGTCCGTCTTTCTGTTGCACATATGTGAAAGCCAGCTGGATCGGACCACTATATCATATAGCTGCCATAGGAACGATCTGTCGAAAATTAAGTTTTTGTATGAAAAAACATTTTGTTTATCAAGATATCTTGACCAAACTCGGCATTTATTAGTTTTACTATGCTCCTCATATATATGAAAAATACTATTAAGATCGGACCACTATATCATATAATTGCCATAGGAACGATCGGTCGAAAATTAAGTTTTTGTATGAAAAAACATTTTGTTTATCAAGATATCTTGACCAAACGCGGAATTTATTATACCCTTGCAGACGGTATTATAATTTTGTCGTGAAATGTGTAACGCATAGAAGGAGACATCTCCGACCCCATAAAGTATATATATTCTTGATCAGCACCAACAGCCGAGTCGATAAAGCCATGTCCTTCTGTCCGTCTGTGTGTTTCTATGCGAACTAGTCTCTCAGTTTTAAAGCTATCTTAATGAAATTTTGCAGAAGTCCGTCTTTCTGTTGCACGCAGCACATATGTAAAAACCAGCTGGACCGGACCACTATATCATATAACTGCCATAGGAACGATCGGTCGAAAAGTAGATTATTGAATGAAAAACATTTTGTTTATCAAGATATCTTGACCAAACTAGGCACTTATTATTTTTACTATGATCCTCATATATATGCAATATCCTATTTAGATCGGACCACTATATCATACAGCTGCCATAGACATGATCGGTCGAAAATAAAGTTTTTGTATGAAAAAACATTTTGTTTTTCAAGATATCTTGACCAAGCTCGGCATTTATTAGTTTTAGTATACTCCTTATATATATTTGAAAAATCCTATTAAGATCGGACCACTGTATCATATAGCTGCCATAGGAACGATCGGTCGAAAAGTAGATTCTCGAATGAAAAGCATTTTGTTTTTCAAGATATCTTGACCGAACTCGAAATGTATTAGTTTTACTATGCTCCTCATATATATGCCAAATACTATTAGGATCGGAGCACTATATCATATAGCTGCCATGGGAACGATCGGTCGAAAACTAAGTTTTTGTGTGAAAAAACATTTTGTTTTTCAAGATATCTTGACCAAACTCGGCATTTATTAGCTTCACTATATCCCTCATATATATGCAAAATCCTATTAAGATCCGACCACTATATCATATAGCTGCTATAGGAACGATCGGTCGAAAATTAAGTTTTTGTATGAAAAAACATTTTGTTTATCAAGATATCTTGACCAAACGCGGAATTTATTATACCCTTGCAGACGGTATTATAATTTCGTCGTGAAATGTGTAACGCATAGAAGGAGACATCTCCGACCCCATAAAGTATATATATTTTTGATCAGCACCAACAGCCGAGTCGATAAAGCCATGTCCGTCTGTCCGTCTGTCTGTTTCCATGCGAACTAGTCTCTCAGTTTTAAAGCTATCTTAATGAAATTTTGCAGAAGTCCGTCTTTCTGTTGCACGCAGCACATATGTAAAAACCAGCTGGATCGGACCACTATAACATATAGTTGCCATAGGAACGATCGGTCGAAAAATAAGTTTTTATATGAAAAAACATTTTGTTTATCAAGATATCTTGACCAAACTCGGCATTTATTAGTTGTACTATGCTCCTCATATATATGAAATATCCTATTAAGATCGGACCACTACATCATATAACTGCCATTGGAACGATCGGTCGAAAATTAAGTTTTTGTATGAAAAAACATTTTGTTTTTCAAGATATCTTGACCAAACGCGGCATTTATTATACCCTTACAGACGGTATTATAATTTTGTCGTGAAATGTGTAACGCATGGAAGGAGACATCTCCGACCCCATAAAGTATATATATTTTTGATCAGCACCAACAGCCGAGTCGATAAAGCCATGTCCGTCTGTCCGTCTGTCTGTTTCTATGCGAACTTGTCTCTTAGTTGTAAAGCTATCTTAATGAAATTTTGCAAAAGTCCGTGTTTCTGTTGCACGCAGCACATATGTAAAAACCAGCTGGATCGGACCACTATATCATATAGCTGCCATAGGAACGATCGGTCGAAAATTAAGTTTTTGTATGAAAAAACATTTTGTTTATCAAGATATCTTGACCAAACTCGGCATTTATTAGTTTTACTATGCTCCTCATATATATGAAAAATCCTATTAAGATCGGACCACTATATCATATAACTGCCATAGGAACGATCGGTCGAAAAGTAGATTCTTGAATGAAAAACATTTTGTTTATCAAGATATCTTGACCAAACTCGGCACTTATTATTTTTACTATGTTCCTCATATATATGCAAAATCCTATTTAGTTCGGACCACTATATCATACAGCTGCCATAGGCACGATCGGTCGAAAATAAAGTTTTTGTATGAAAAAACATTTTGTTTTATAAAATATCTTGACCAAACGCGGCATTTATTATACCCTTGCAGAGGGTATTATAATTTTGTCGTGAAATGTGTAACGCATAGAAGGAGACATCTCCGAACCCATTAAGTATATATATTCTTGATCAGCACCAACAGCCGAGTCGATAAAGCCATGTCCGTCTGTCTGTTTCTATGCGAACTAGTATCTCAGTTTTAAAGCTATCTTAATGAAATTTTGCAGAAGTCCGTCTTTCTGTTGCACGCAGCACATATGTAAAAACCAGCTGGATCGGACTACTATATCATATAGCTGCCATAGGGACGATCGGTCGAATATTAATTTGTTTTTAATGAAAAAACATTTTGTTTATCAAGATATCTTGACCAAACTCGGCACTTATTATTTTTACTATGTTCCTCATATAAATGCAAAATCCTATTTAGATCGGACCACTATATCATACAGCTGCCATAGGCACGATCGGTCGAAAATAAAGTTTTTTGTATGAAAAAACATTTTGTTTTTCAAGATATCTTGACCAAACTCGGCATTTATTAGTTTTACTATACTCCTTATATATATTTGAAAAATCCTATTAAGATCGGACCACTATATTATATAGCTTCCATGGGAACGATCGGTCGAAAAGTAGAATTTCGAATGAAAAACATTTTGTTTTTTAAGATATCTTGACCAAACTCTAAATGTATTAGTTTTACTATGCTCCTCATATATATGCAAAATACTATTAAGATCGGAGCACTATATCATATAGCTGCCATAGGCACGATCGGTCGAAAACAAAGTTTTTTGTATGAAAAAACATTTTGTTTTTCAAGATATCTTGACCAAACTCGGCAATTATTAGTTTTACTAAGGTCCTCATATATATGCAAAATCCCGCTAAGATCAGTACACTATATCATACAGCTGCCATAGGAACGATCGGTCGAAAATAAAGTTTTTGTATGAAAAAATATTTTGTTTTATAAAATATATTGACCAAACGCGGCATTTATTATACCCTTGCAGAGGTTATAATTTTGTCGTGAAATGTGTAACGCATAGAAGGAGACATCTCCGACCCCATAAAGTATATATATTCTTGATCAGCACCAACAGCCGAGTCGATAGAGCCATGTCCGTCTGTCCGTCTGTCTGTTGCACGCAGAACATATGTGAAAACCAGCTGGATCGGAACACTATATCATATAGCTGCCATAGGAACGATCGGTCGAAAATTAAGTTTTTGTATGAAAAAACATTTTGTTTATCAAGATATCTTGACCAAACTCTGCATTTATTAGTTTTACTATGCTCCTCATATATATGAAAAATCCTATTAAGATCGGACCACTATATCATATAACTGCCATAGGAACGATCGGTCGAAAATTAAGTTTTTGTATGAAAAAACATTTTGTTTTTCAAGATATCTTGACCAAACGCGGCATTTATTATACCCTTACAGACGGTATTATAATTTTGTCGTGAAATGTGTAACGCATGGAAGGAGACATCTCCGACCCCATAAAGTATATATATTTTTGATCAGCACCAACAGCCGAGTCGATAAA
>NW_020825000.1:0-56181 GCF_003285875.2 Drosophila novamexicana | reverse complement strand
TATTTGCACTAGCTGACAAAACGCTGATTGCTATATGTTCAAAAAATAGATTACTATATCTGTAATAGCTGACAAAAGGTGATCGCTATACGTGTAATAGCTGACAAAAGCTAATTGCTATATATGTAATAGGTGACAAAAAGCTGATTGCTATTTTTGTACTAGCTGACAAAAAGCTGATAGCTATATGTATAATAGCTGACAAAAGCTGATTGCTCTATGTTCACTAGCTGACAAAAGCTGATTGCTGTATGATTGATAGCTGCTAAAGCTGATTGCTCTATGTGCACTAGTGTCAAAACGCTGATTGCTATATGTGCACTTGTTGAAAAAACGCTGATTGCTATATGCTCACTAGCTGTTAAAAGCTGATTGTTATATGTGCACTTGCTGACAAAAGCTGACTGCTGTATGTATAATAGCTGACAAAAGCTGATTGCTCTATGTTCACTAGCTGATAAAAGCTGATTGCGATAAGTTCAATAGCTGGCAAAATCTGATTGCTATTTGTGTTTGCACTTGCTGACAAAAAGCTGATTGCTATATATGCACTTGCTGAAAAAATGCTGACTGCTATATGTTCACTAGTTGCTAAGAAGCTGATTGCTATATGTGCACTTACTGACAAAATCTGATTGCTGTATGTACAATAGCTGACGAAAGCTGTATGCCATATGTGCAATAGGTGACAAAAAGCTGAAAGCTATATTTGCACTAGCTGACAAAACGCTGATTGTTATATGTGCACTTGTTGAAAAAACGCTGATTGCTATATGCTCACTAGCTGTTAAAAGCTGATTGTTATATGTGCACTTGCTGACAAAAGCTGACTGCTGTATGTATAATAGCTGACAAAAGCTGATTGCTCTATGTTCACTAGCTGATAAAAGCTGATTGCGATAAGTTCAATAGCTGGCAAAATCTGATTGCTATTTGTGTTTGCACTTGCTGACAAAAAGCTGATTGCTATATATGCACTTGCTGAAAAAATGCTGACTGCTATATGTTCACTAGTTGCTAAGAAGCTGATTGATATATGTGCACTTACTGACAAAATCTGATTGCTGTATGTACAATAGCTGACGAAAGCTGTATGCCATATGTGCAATAGGTGACAAAAAGCTGATTGCTATATTTGCATTAGCTGTCAAAAAGCTGATTGCTATATGTGCATAAACTGACAAAAATCTGATAGCTATATGCGCTCTTGCTGACAAAAGCTGATTGCTGTATGTGGAAAAGCTGACAAATGTTGATTGCGATATGTGCAATAGCTGACAAAAGCTGATTGCTATATGTGCACTTCCTGAAAAAACGCTTATTGCTATAGCTTCACAATTTGCTATAAAGATGATTGCTTGATGTGGACTTGCTTACAGAAGCTGATTGCTGTATGTACAATAGCTGACAAAAGCTGATTGCTATATGTGCAATAGCTAACATAAACTGATTGCTTTATGTGCAATAGCTCACATAAACTGATTGCTATATGTGCAATAGCTGACAAAAGCTGATTGCTATATGTGCAATAGCTAACATAAACTGATTGCTATATGTGCACTTGCTGACAAAAAGCTGATTGCTATATGTGCACTTCCTGAAAAAACGCTGATTGCTATAGCTTCACAAGGTGCTATAAAGATGATTGCTAGATGTGCACTTGCTGACAAAAGCTGAATGCTGTATGTACAATAGCTGACAAAAGCTGATTGATATATGTGCAATAGCTAACATAAACTGATTGCTATATGTGCAATAGCTGACAAACGCTGATTGCTATATGTATGTGCACTTGTTGACAAAAAGCTGATGGCTATATGTTTAAAATAACTGATTCCTATATGTGCAATAGCTGACAAAAGCGGATTGCTGTATGTATAATAGCTGCTAAAACTGATTGCTCGGTGCACTGGTGTCAAAACGCTAATTGCCGTAGGTGCACTTGCTAAAAAATCGCTGATTGCGATATGTGCTCTAGATGACAAAAAGCTGATAGCTATAGGTGTAATTGCTGAAAAAAGCTGATAGCTATATGTGCACTTTCTGACAAAAGCTGATAGCTATATGTGCACTTTCTGACAAAAGCTGATTGCTATATTTGTACTAGCTGAAAAAACGCTGACTGCTATATGTTCACTAGCTGCTAAGAAGCTGATTGCTATATGTGCACTTACTGACAAAATCTGATTACTGTATGTACAATAGCTGTCAAAAGCTAATTGCTTTATGTGCAATAGCTAACATAAACTGATTGCTATATGTGCACTTGCTGACAAAAAGCTGATTGCTATATGTGCACTCCCTGAAAAAACGCTGATTGCTATAGCTTCACAAGGTGCTATAAAGATGATTGCTAGATGTGCACTTGCTGACAAAAGCTGATTGCTGTGTGTACAATAGCTGACAAAAGCTGATTTCTCTATGTGCACTAACTGACAAAAGCTGATTGCTGTATGTATAATAGCTAACAAAAGCTGATTGCTCTATGTGCACTTGCTGAAAAAACGCTGACTGCTATATGTACACTGAAAAAACGCTGACTGCTGTATGTGCACTTGCTATATGTGCAATAGGTATCAAAAAGCTGAATGCCATATGTGCAATAGCTAATAAAAGCTGATTGCTATATGTCCAATAGCTGACAAAATCTGATAGCTATATGTGCAATAGCTGACAAAAGCTGATTGCTATATGCGCAATAGCGAACAAAAGCTGTTTGCTAAATGTGCAATAGCTGACAAAATCTGTCTGTTATATGTGCAACAGCTGACAAAATCTGATTGCTATATTTGCAATAGCTGACAAAAGCGGATTGCTGTTTGTGTAATAGCTGACAAAAGCTGATTGCTCTATGTGCACTAGCTGACAAAACGCTGATTGCTATATGTGCACTTGCTGAAAAAAACGCTGACTGCTATATGTATAATAGCTGACAAAAGCTGATTGCTCTATGTTCACTAGCTGATAAAAGCTGATTGCGATAAGTTCAAAAGCTGGCAAAATCTGATTGCTATTTGTGTTTGCACTTGCTGACAAAAAGCTGATTGCTATATATGCACTTGCTGAAAAAATGCTGACTGCTATATGTTCACTAGTTGCTAAGAAGCTGATTGCTATATGTGCACTTACTGACAAAATCTGATTGCTGTATGTACAATAGCTGACGAAAGCTGTATGCCATATGTGCAATAGGTGACAAAAAGCTGAAAGCTATATTTGCACTAGCTGACAAAACGCTGATTGCTATATGTTTAAAAAATATATTACTATATCTGTAATAGCTGACAAAAGGTGATCGCTATACGTGTAATAGCTGACAAAAGCTGATTGCTATCTGTGTAATAGGTGACAAAAAGCTGATTGCTATTTTTGTACTAGCTGACAAAAAGCTGATAGCTATATGTGTACTTGCTGACAAAAGCTGAGTGCTCTATGTGCAATAGCTGACAAAAGCTGATTGCTGTATGATTAATAGCTGCTAAAGCTGATTGCTCTATGTGCACTACTGTCAAAACGCTGATTGCTATATGTGCACTTGTTGAAAAAACGCTGATTGCTATATGCTCACTAGCTGTTAAAAGCTGATTGTTATATGTGCACTTGCTGACAAAAGCTGACTGCTGTATGTATAATAGCTGACAAAAGCTGATTGCTCTATGTTCACTAGCTGATAAAAGCTGATTGCGATAAGTTCAATAGCTGGCAAAATCTTATTGCTATTTGTGTTTGCACTTGCTGACAAAAAGCTGATTGCTATATATGCACTTGCTGAAAAAATGCTGACTGCTATATGTTCACTAGTTGCTAAGAAGCTGATTGATATATGTGCACTTACTGACAAAATCTGATTGCTGTATGTACAATAGCTGACGAAAGCTGTATGCCATATGTGCAATAGGTGACAAAAAGCTGATTGCTATATTTGCATTAGCTGTCAAAAAGCTGATTGCTATATGTGCATAAGCTGACAAAAATCTGATAGCTATATGCGCTCTTGCTGACAAAAGCTGATTGCTGTATGTAGAAAAGCTGACAAATGTTGATTGCGATATGTGCAATAGCTGACAAAAGCTGATTGCTATATGTGCACTTCCTGAAAAAACGCTTATTGCTATAGCTTCACAATTTGCTATAAAGATGATTGCTAGATGTGCACTTGCTTACAGAAGCTGATTGCTGTATGTACAATAGCTGACAAAAGCTGATTGCTATATGTGCAATAGCTAACATAAACTGATTGCTTTATGTGCAATAGCTCACATAAACTGATTGCTATATGTGCAATAGCTGACAAAAGCTGATTGCTATATGTGCAATAGCTAACATAAACTGATTGCTATATGTGCACTTGCTGACAAAAAGCTGATTGCTATATGTGCACTTCCTGCAAAAACGCTGATTGCTATAGCTTCACAAGGTGCTATAAAGATGATTGCTAGATGTGCACTTGCTGACAAAAGCTGAATGCTGTATGTACAATAGCTGACAAAAGCTGATTGCTATATGTGCAATAGCCAACATAAACTGATTGCTATATGTGCAATAGCTGACAAACGCTGATTGCTATATGTATGTGCACTTGTTGACAAAAAGCTGATGGCTATATGTTTAAAATAACTGATTCCTATATGTGCAATAGCTGACAAAAGCGGATTGCTGTATGTATAGTAGCTGCTAAAACTGATTGCTCGGTGCACTGGTGTCAAAACGCTAATTGCACTTGCTAAAAAATCGCTGATTGCGATATGTGCTCTAGCTGACAAAAAGCTGATAGCTATAGGTGTAATTGCTGACAAAAGCTGATAGCTAAATGTGCACTTTCTGACAAAAGCTGATTGCTATATTTGTACTAGCTGAAAAAACGCTGACTGCTATATGTTCACTAGCTGCTAAGAAGCTGATTGCTATATGTGCACTTACTGACAAAATCTGATTACTGTATGTACAACAGCTGTCAAAAGCTAATTGCTTTATGTGCAATAGCTAACATAAACTGATTGCTATATGTGCACTTGCTGACAAAAAGCTGATTGCTATATGTGCACTCCCTGAAAAAACGCTGATTGCTATAGCTTCACAAGGTGCTATAAAGATGATTGCTAGATGTGCACTTGCTGACAAAAGCTGATTGCTGTGTGTACAATAGCTGACAAAAGCTGATTGCTTTATGTGCAATAGCTAACATAAACTGATTGCGATATGTGCAATAGCTGACAAAAGCTGATTGCTATATGTGCACTTCCTGAAAAAACGCTTATTGCTATAGCTTCACAAGGTGCTATAAAGATGATTGCTAGATGTGCACTTGCTGACAAAAGGTGATTAATGTATGTACAATAGCTGACAAAAGCTGATTGCTTTATGTGCAATAGCTAACATAAACTGATTGCTATATGTACAATAGCTGACAAACGCTTATTGCTATTTGTATGTGCACTTGCTGACAAAAAGCTGATGGCTATATGATTAAAATACCTGATTCCTATATGTGCAATAGCTGACAAAAGCTGATTGCTATATGTGTAATAGGTGACAAAAAGCTGATTGCTATTTTTGTACTAGCTGACAAAAGGCTGATAGCTATATGTGTACTTGCTGACAAAAGCTGAGTGCTATATGGGCAATAGCTGACAAAAGCTGATTGCTGTATGATTGATAGCTGCTAAAGCTGATTGCTCTATGTGCACTTGTGTCAAAACGCTGATTGCTATATGTGCACTTGTTGAAAAAACGCTGATTGCTATATGCTCACTAGCTGTTAAAAGCTGATTGTTATATGTGCACTTGCTGACAAAAGCTGACTGCTGTATGTTTAATAGCTGACAAAAGCTGATTGCTCTATGTTCACTAGCTGATAAAAGCTGATTGCGATAAGTTCAATAGCTGGCAAAATCTGTGTTTGCACTTGTTGACAAAAAGCTGATTGCTATATATGCACTTGCTGAAAAAATGCTGACTGCTATATGTTCACTAGTTGCTAAGAAGCTGATTGATATATGTGCACTTACTGACAAAATCTGATTGCTGTATGTACAATAGCTGACGAAAGCTGTATGCCATATGTGCAATAGGTGACAAAAAGCTGATTGCTATATTTGCATTAGCTGTCAAAAAGCTGATTGCTATATGTGCATAAGCTGACAAAAATCTGATAGCTATATGCGCTCTTGCTGACAAAAGCTGATTGCTGTATGTGGAAAAGCTGACAAATGTTGATTGCGATATGTGCAATAGCTGACAAAAGCTGATTGCTATATGTGCACTTCCTGAAAAAACGCTTATTGCTATAGCTTCACAATTTGCTATAAAGATGATTGCTAGATGTGCACTTGCTTACAGAAGCTGATTGCTGTATGTACAATAGCTGACAAAAGCTGATTGCTATATGTGCAATAGCTAACATAAACTGATTGCTTTATGTGCAATAGCTCACATAAACTGATTGCTATATGTGCAATAGCTGACAAAAGCTGATTGCTAAATGTGCAATAGCTGACAAAATCTGTCTGTTATATGTGCAACAGCTGACAAAATCTGATTGCTATATTTGCAATAGCTGACAAAAGCGGATTGCTGTTTGTATAATAGCTGACAAAAGCTGATTGCTCTATGTGCACTAGCTGACAAAACGGTGATTGCTATATGTGCACTTGCTGAAAAAAACGCTGACTGCTATATGTATACTAGCTGACAAAAGCTGATTGCTCTATGTTCACTAGCTGATAAAAGCTGATTGCGATAAGTTCAAAAGCTGGCAAAATCTGATTGCTATTTGTGTTTGCACTTGCTGACAAAAAGCTGATTGCTATATATGCACTTGCTGAAAAAATGCTGACTGCTATATGTTCACTAGTTGCTAAGAAGCTGATTGCTATATGTGCACTTACTGACAAAATCTGATTGCTGTATGTACAATAGCTGACGAAAGCTGTATGCCATATGTGCAATAGGTGACAAAAAGCTGAAAGCTATATTTGCACTAGCTGACAAAACGCTGATTGCTATATGTTCAAAAAATAGATTACTATATCTGTAATAGCTGACAAAAGGTGATCGCTATACGTGTAATAGCTGACAAAAGCTGATTGCTATATGTGTAATAGGTGACAAAAAGCTGATTGCTATTTTTGTACTAGCTGACAAAAAGCTGATAGCTATATGTGTACTTGCTGACAAAAGCTGAGTGCTATATGTGCAATAGCTGACAAAAGCTGATTGCTGTATGATTGATAGCTGCTAAAGCTGATTGCTCTATGTGCACTAGTGTCAAAACGCTGATTGCTATATGTGCACTTGTTGAAAAAACGCTGATTGCTATATGCTCACTAGCTGTTAAAAGCTGATTGTTATATGTGCACTTGCTGACAAAAGCTGACTGCTGTATGTATAATAGCTGACAAAAGCTGATTGCTCTATGTTCACTAGCTGATAAAAGCTGATTGCGATAAGTTCAATAGCTGGCAAAATCTGATTGCTATTTGTGTTTGCACTTGCTGACAAAAAGCTGATTGCTATATATGCACTTGCTGAAAAAATGCTGACTGCTATATGTTCACTAGTTGCTAAGAAGCTGATTGCTATATGTGCACTTACTGACAAAATCTGATTGCTGTATGTACAATAGCTGACGAAAGCTGTATGCCATATGTGCAATAGGTGACAAAAAGCTGAAAGCTATATTTGCACTAGCTGACAAAACGCTGATTGTTATATGTGCACTTGTTGAAAAAACGCTGATTGCTATATGCTCACTAGCTGTTAAAAGCTGATTGTTATATGTGCACTTGCTGACAAAAGCTGACTGCTGTATGTATAATAGCTGACAAAAGCTGATTGCTCTATGTTCACTAGCTGATAAAAGCTGATTGCGATAAGTTCAATAGCTGGCAAAATCTGATTGCTATTTGTGTTTGCACTTGCTGACAAAAAGCTGATTGCTATATATGCACTTGCTGAAAAAATGCTGACTGCTATATGTTCACTAGTTGCTAAGAAGCTGATTGATATATGTGCACTTACTGACAAAATCTGATTGCTGTATGTACAATAGCTGACGAAAGCTGTATGCCATATGTGCAATAGGTGACAAAAAGCTGATTGCTATATTTGCATTAGCTGTCAAAAAGCTGATTGCTATATGTGCATAAGCTGACAAAAATCTGATAGCTATATGCGCTCTTGCTGACAAAAGCTGATTGCTGTATGTGGAAAAGCTGACAAATGTTGATTGCGATATGTGCAATAGCTGACAAAAGCTGATTGCTATATGTGCACTTCCTGAAAAAACGCTTATTGCTATAGCTTCACAATTTGCTATAAAGATGATTGCTTGATGTGCACTTGCTTACAGAAGCTGATTGCTGTATGTACAATAGCTGACAAAAGCTGATTGCTATATGTGCAATAGCTAACATAAACTGATTGCTTTATGTGCAATAGCTCACATAAACTGATTGCTATATGTGCAATAGCTGACAAAAAGCTGATTGCTATATGTGCACTTCCTGAAAAAACGCTGATTGCTATAGCTTCACAAGGTGCTATAAAGATGATTGCTAGATGTGCACTTGCTGACAAAAGCTGAATGCTGTATGTACAATAGCTGACAAAAGCTGATTGCTATATGTGCAATAGCTAACATAAACTGATTGCTATATGTGCAATAGCTGACAAACGCTGATTGCTATATGTATGTGCACTTGTTGACAAAAAGCTGATGGCTATATGTTTAAAATAACTGATTCCTATATGTGCAATAGCTGACAAAAGCGGATTGCTGTATGTATAATAGCTGCTAAAACTGATTGCTCGGTGCACTGGTGTCAAAACGCTAATTGCCGTAGGTGCACTTGCTAAAAAATCGCTGATTGCGATATGTGCTCTAGCTGACAAAAAGCTGATAGCTATAGGTGTAATTGCTGACAAAAGCTGATAGCTATATGTGCACTTTCTGACAAAAGCTGATTGCTATATTTGTACTAGCTGAAAAAACGCTGACTGCTATATGTTCACTAGCTGCTAAGAAGCTGATTGCTATAAGTGCACTTACTGACAAAATCTGATTACTGTATGTACAATAGCTGTCAAAAGCTAATTGCTTTATGTGCAATAGCTAACATAAACTGATTGCTATATGTGCACTTGCTGACAAAAAGCTGATTGCTATATGTGCACTCCCTGAAAAAACGCTGATTGCTATAGCTTCACAAGGTGCTATAAAGATGATTGCTAGATGTGCACTTGCTGACAAAAGCTGATTGCTGTGTGTACAATAGCTGACAAAAGCTGATTTCTCTATGTGCACTAACTGACAAAAGCTGATTGCTGTATGTATAATAGCTAACAAAAGCTGATTGCTCTATGTGCACTTGCTGAAAAAACGCTGACTGCTATATGTACACTGAAAAAACGCTGACTGCTGTATGTGCACTTGCTATATGTGCAATAGGTATCAAAAAGCTGAATGCCATATGTGCAATAGCTAATAAAAGCTGATTGCTATATGTTCAATAGCTGACAAAATCTGATAGCTATATGTGCAATAGCTGACAAAAGCTGATTGCTATATGCGCAATAGCGAACAAAAGCTGTTTGCTAAATGTGCAATAGCTGACAAAATCTGTCTGTTATATGTGCAACAGCTGACAAAATCTGATTGCTATATTTGCAATAGCTGACAAAAGCGGATTGCTGTTTGTATAATAGCTGACAAAAGCTGATTGCTCTATGTGCACTAGCTGACAAAACGCTGATTGCTATATGTGCACTTGCTGAAAAAAACGCTGACTGCTATATGTATAATAGCTGACAAAAGCTGATTGCTCTATGTTCACTAGCTGATAAAAGCTGATTGCGATAAGTTCAAAAGCTGGCAAAATCTGATTGCTATTTGTGTTTGCACTTGCTGACAAAAAGCTGATTGCTATATATGCACTTGCTGAAAAAATGCTGACTGCTATATGTTCACTAGTTGCTAAGAAGCTGATTGCTATATGTGCACTTACTGACAAAATCTGATTGCTGTATGTACAATAGCTGACGAAAGCTGTATGCCATATGTGCAATAGGTGACAAAAAGCTGAAAGCTATATTTGCACTAGCTGACAAAACGCTGATTGCTATATGTTTAAAAAATAGATTACTATATCTGTAATAGCTGACAAAAGGTGATCGCTATACGTGTAATAGCTGACAAAAGCTGATTGCTATCTGTGTAATAGGTGACAAAAAGCTGATTGCTATTTTTGTACTAGCTGACAAAAAGCTGATAGCTTTATGTGTACTTGCTGACAAAAGCTGAGTGCTCTATGTGCAATAGCTGACAAAAGCTGATTGCTGTATGATTAATAGCTGCTAAAGCTGATTGCTCTATGTACACTAGTGTCAAAACGCTGATTGCTATATGTGCACTTGTTGAAAAAACGCTGATTGCTATATGCTCACTAGCTGTTAAAAGCTGATTGTTATATGTGCACTTGCTGACAAAAGCTGACTGCTGTATGTATAATAGCTGACAAAAGCTGATTGCTCTATGTTCACTAGCTGATAAAAGCTGATTGCGATAAGTTCAATAGCTGGCAAAATCTTATTGCTATTTGTGTTTGCACTTGCTGACAAAAAGCTGATTGCTATATATGCACTTGCTGAAAAAATGCTGACTGCTATATGTTCACTAGTTGCTAAGAAGCTGATTGATATATGTGCACTTACTGACAAAATCTGATTGCTGTATGTACAATAGCTGACGAAAGCTGTATGCCATATGTGCAATAGGTGACAAAAAGCTGATTGCTATATTTGCATTAGCTGTCAAAAAGCTGATTGCTATATGTGCATAAGCTGACAAAAATCTGATAGCTATATGCGCTCTTGCTGACAAAAGCTGATTGCTGTATGTGGAAAAGCTGACAAATGTTGATCGCGATATGTGCAATAGCTGACAAAAGCTGATTGCTATATGTGCACTTCCTGAAAAAACGCTTATTGCTATAGCTTCACAATTTGCTATAAAGATGATTGCTAGATGTGCACTTGCTTACAGAAGCTGATTGCTGTATGTACAATAGCTGACAAAAGCTGATTGCTATATGTGCAATAGCTAACATAAACTGATTGCTTTATGTGCAATAGCTCACATAAACTGATTGCTATATGTGCAATAGCTGACAAAAGCTGATTGCTATATGTGCAATAGCTAACATAAACTGATTGCTATATGTGCACTTGCTGACAAAAAGCTGATTGCTATATGTGCACTTCCTGCAAAAACGCTGATTGCTATAGCTTCACAAGGTGCTATAAAAATGATTGCTAGATGTGCACTTGCTGACAAAAGCTGAATGCTGTATGTACAATAGCTGACAAAAGCTGATTGCTATATGTGCAATAGCCAACATAAACTGATTGCTATATGTGCAATAGCTGACAAACGCTGATTGCTATATGTATGTGCACTTGTTGACAAAAAGCTGATGGCTATATGTTTAAAATAACTGATTCCTATATGTGCAATAGCTGACAAAAGCGGATTGCTGTATGTATAATAGCTGCTAAAACTGATTGCTCGGTGCACTGGTGTCAAAACGCTAATTGCCGTAGGTGCACTTGCTAAAAAATCGCTGATTGCGATATGTGCTCTAGCTGACATAAAGCTGATAGCTATAGGTGTAATTGCTGACAAAAGCTGATAGCTATATGTGCACTTTCTGACAAAAGCTGATTGCTATATTTGTACTAGCTGAAAAAACGCTGACTGCTATATGTTCACTAGCTGCTAAGAAGCTGATTGCTATATGTGCACTTACTGACAAAATCTGATTACTGTATGTACAACAGCTGTCAAAAGCTAATTGCTTTATGTGCAATAGATAACATAAACTGATTGCTATATGTGCACTTGCTGACAAAAAGCTGATTGCTATATGTGCACTCCCTGAAAAAACGCTGATTGCTATAGCTTCACAAGGTGCTATAAAGATGATTGCTAGATGTGCACTTGCTGACAAAAGCTGATTGCTGTGTGAACAATAGCTGACAAAAGCTGATTGCTTTATGTGCAATAGCTAACATAAACTGATTGCGATATGTGCAATAGCTGACAAAAGCTGATTGCTATATGTGCACTTCCTGAAAAAACGCTTATTGCTATAGCTTCACAAGGTGCTATAAAGATGATTGCTAGATGTGCACTTGCTGACAAAAGGTGATTAATGTATGTACAATAGCTGACAAAAGCTGATTGCTTTATGTGCAATAGCTTACAAAAACTGATTGCTATATGTACAATAGCTGACAAACGCTTATTGCTATTTGTATGTGCACTTGCTGACAAAAAGCTGATGGCTATATGACTAAAATATCTGATTCCCATATGTGCAATAGCTGACAAAAGCTGATTGCTATATGTGTAATAGGTGACAAAAAGCTGATAGCTATTTTTGTACTAGCTGACAAAAAGCTGATAGCTATATGTGTACTTGCTGACAAAAGCTGAGTGCTATATGTGCAATAGCTGACAAAAGCTGATTGCTGTATGATTGATAGCTGCTAAAGCTGATTGCTCTATGTGCACTAGTGTCAAAACGCTGATTGCTATATGTGCACTTGTTGAAAAAACGCTGATTGCTATATGCTCACTAGCTGTTAAAAGCTGATTGTTATATGTGCACTTGCTGACAAAAGCTGACTGCTGTATGTATAATAGCTGACAAAATCTGATTGCTCTATGTTCACTAGCTGATAAAAGCTGATTGCGATAAGTTCAAAAGCTGGCAAAATCTGATTGCTATTTGTGTTTGCACTTGCTGACAAAAAGCTGATTGCTATATATGCACTTGCTGAAAAAATGCTGACTGCTATATGTTCACTAGTTGCTAAGAAGCTGATTGCTATATGTGCACTTACTGACAAAATCTGATTGCTGTATGTACAATAGCTGACGAAAGCTGTATGCCATATGTGCAATAGGTGACAAAAAGCTGATTGCTATATTTGCATTAGCTGTCAAAAAGCTGATTGCTATATGTGCATAAGCTGACAAAAATCTGATAGCTATATGCGCTCTTGCTGACAAAAGCTGATTGCTGTATGTGGAAAAGCTGACAAATGTTGATTGCGATATGTGCAATAGCTGACAAAAGCTGATTGCTATATGTGCACTTCCTGAAAAAACGCTTATTGCTATAGCTTCACAATTTGCTATAAAGATGATTGCTAGATGTGCACTTGCTTACAGAAGCTGATTGCTGTATGTACAATAGCTGACAAAAGCTGATTGCTATATGTGCAATAGCTAACATAAACTGATTGCTTTATGTGCAATAGCTCACATAAACTGATTGCTATATGTGCAATAGCTGACAAAAGCTGATTGCTATATGTGCAATAGCTAACATAAACTGATTGCTATATGTGCACTTGCTGACAAAAAGCTGATTGCTATATGTGCACTTCCTGCAAAAACGCTGATTGCTATAGCTTCACAAGGTGCTATAAAGATGATTGCTAGATGTGCACTTGCTGACAAAAGCTGAATGCTGTATGTACAATAGCTGACAAAAGCTGATTGCTATATGTGCAATAGCCAACATAAACTGATTGCTATATGTGCAATAGCTGACAAACGCTGATTGCTATATGTATGTGCACTTGTTGACAAAAAGCTGATGGCTATATGTTTAAAATAACTGATTCCTATATGTGCAATAGCTGACAAAAGCGGATTGCTGTATGTATAATAGCTGCTAAAACTGATTGCTCGGTGCACTGGTGTCAAAACGCTAATTGCCGTAGGTGCACTTGCTAAAAAATCGCTGATTGCGATATGTGCTCTAGCTGACATAAAGCTGATAGCTATAGGTGTAATTGCTGACAAAAGCTGATAGCTATATGTGCACTTTCTGACAAAAGCTGATTGCTATATTTGTACTAGCTGAAAAAACGCTGACTGCTATATGTTCACTAGCTGCTAAGAAGCTGATTGCTATATGTGCACTTACTGACAAAATCTGATTACTGTATGTACAACAGCTGTCAAAAGCTAATTGCTTTATGTGCAATAGATAACATAAACTGATTGCTATACGTGCACTTGCTGACAAAAAGCTGATTGCTATATGTGCACTCCCTGAAAAAACGCTGATTGCTATAGCTTCACAAGGTGCTATAAAGATGATTGCTAGATGTGCACTTGCTGACAAAAACTGATTGCTGTGTGTACAATAGCTGACAAAAGCTGATTGCTTTATGTGCAATAGCTAACATAAACTGATTGCGATATGTGCAATAGCTGACAAAAGCTGATTGCTATATGTGCAATTCCTGAAAAAACGCTTATTGCTATAGCTTCACAAGGTGCTATAAAGATGATTGCTAGATGTGCACTTGCTGACAAAAGGTGATTAATGTATGTACAATAGCTGACAAAAGCTGATTGCTTTATGTGCAATAGCTTACATAAACTGATTGCTATATGTACAATAGCTGACAAACGCTTATTGCTATTTGTATGTGCACTTGCTGACAAAAAGCTAATGGCTATATGATTAAAATATCTGATTCCCATATGTGCAATAGCTGACAAAAGCTGATTGCTATATGTGTAATAGGTGACAAAAAGCTGATTGCTATTTTTGTACTAGCTGACAAAAAGCTGATAGCTATATGTGTACTTGCTGACAAAAGCTGAGTGCTATATGTGCAATAGCTGACAAAAGCTGATTGCTGTATGATTGATAGCTGCTAAAGCTGATTGCTCTATGTGCGCTAGTGTCAAAACGCTGATTGCTATATGTGCACTTGTTGAAAAAACGCTGATTGCTATATGCTCACTAGCTGTTAAAAGCTGATTGTTATATGTGCACTTGCTGACAAAAGCTGACTGCTGTATGTATAATAGCTGACAAAAGCTGATTGCTCTATGTTCACTAGCTGATAAAAGCTGATTGCGATAAGTTCAATAGCTGGCAAAATCTGATTGCTATTTGTGTTTGCACTTGCTGACAAAAAGCTGATTGCTATATATGCACTTGCTGAAAAAATGCTGACTGCTATATGTTCACTAGTTGCTAAGAAGCTGATTGATATATGTGCACTTACTGACAAAATCTGATTGCTGTATGTACAATAGCTGACGAAAGCTGTATGCCATATGTGCAATAGGTGACAAAAAGCTGATTGCTATATTTGCATTAGCTGTCAAAAAGCTGATTGCTATATGCGCTCTTGCTGACAAAAGCTGATTGCTGTATGTGGAAAAGCTGACAAATGTTGATTGCGATATGTGCAATAGCTGACAAAAGCTGATTGCTATATGTGCACTTCCTGAAAAAACGCGTATTGCTATAGCTTCACAATTTGCTATAAAGATGATTGCTAGATGTGCACTTGCTGACAAAAGCTGATTGCTGTGTGTACAATAGCTGACAAAAGCTGATTGCTTTATGTGCAATAGCTAACATAAACTGATTGCGATATGTGCAATAGCTGACAAAAGCTGATTGCTATATGTGCACTCCCTGAAAAAACGCTGACTGCGATAGCTTCACAAGCTGCTATAAAGATGATTGCTAGATGTGCACTTGCTGACAAAAGCTGATTGCTGTGTGTACAATAGCTGACAAAAGCTGATTTCTCTATGTGCACTAGCTGACAAAAGCTAATTGCTGTATGTATAATAGCTAACAAAAGCTGATTGCTCTATGTGCACTTGCTGAAAAAACGCTGACTGCTATATGTACACTGAAAAAACGCTGACTGCTGTATGTGCACTTGCTATATGTGCAATAGGTATCAAAAAGCTGAATGCCATATGTGCAATAGCTAATAAAAGCTGATTGCTATATGTCAAATAGCTGACAAAATCTGATAGCTATGTGTGCAATAGCTGACAAAAGCTGATTGCTATATGTGCAATAGCGAACAAAAGCTGATTGCTTTATGTGCAATAGCTAACATAAACTGAATGCGATATGTGCAATAGCTGACAAAAGCTGATTGCTATATGTGCACTTCCTGACAAAAAGCTGATGGCTATATGATTAAAATACCTGATTCCTATATGTGCAATAGCTGACAAAAGCTGATTGCTATATGTGCAATAGGCGACAAAAAGCTGATTGCTATATTTGTACTAGCTGACAAAAGTTGATAGTTATATGTATGTGCACTTGCTGACAAGAAGCTGATTGCTCTATGTTCACAAGCTGACAAAAAGCTGACTGCTATATGTTCAAAAAATAGATTACTATATCTGTAATAGCTGACAAAAGGTGATCGCTATATGTGTAATAGCTGACAAGAGCTGATTGCTATATGTGTAATAGGTGACAAAAAGCTGATTGCTATTTTTGTACTAGCTGACAAAAAGCTGATAGCTATATGTGTACTTGCTGACAGCAGCTGAGTGCTATATGTGCAATAGCTGACAAAAGCTGATTGCTGCATGATTAATAGCTGCTAAAGCTGATTGCCCTATGTGCACTAGTGTCAAAACGCTGATTGCTATATGTGCACTTGTTGAAAAAACGCTGATTGCTATATGCTCACTAGCTGTTAAAAGCTGATTGTTATATGTGCACTCGCTGACAAAAGCTAACTGCTGTATGTATAATAGCTGACAAAAGCTGATTGCTCTATGTTCACTAGCTGATAAAAGGTGATTGCGATAAGTTCAAAAGCTGGCAAAATCTGATTGCTATTTGTGTTTGCACTTGCTGACAAAAAGCTGATTGCTATATATGCACTTGCTGAAAAAATGCTGACTGCTATGTTCACTAGTTGCTAAGAAGCTGATTGCTATATGTGCACTTACTGACAAAATCTGATTGCTGTATGTACAATAGCTGACGAAAGCTGTATGCCATATGTGCAATAGGTGACAAAAAGCTGAAAGCTATATTTGCACTAGCTGACAAAACGCTGATTGTTATATGTGCACTTGTTGAAAAAACGCTGATTGCTATATGCTCACTAGCTGTTAAAAGCTGATTGTTATATGTGCACTTGCTGACAAAAGCTGACTGCTGTATGTATAATAGCTGACAAAAGCTGATTGCTCTATGTTCACTAGCTGATAAAAGCTGATTGCGATAAGTTCAATAGCTGGCAAAATCTGATTGCTATTTGTGTTTGCACTTGCTGACAAAAAGCTGACTGCTATATATGCACTTGCTGAAAAAATGCTGACTGCTATATGTTCACTAGTTGCTAAGAAGCTGATTGCTATATGTGCACTTACTGACAAAATCTGATTGCTGTATGTACAATAGCTGACGAAAGCTGTATGCCATATGTGCAATAGGTGACAAAAAGCTGATTGCTATATTTGCATTAGCTGTCAAAAAGCTGATTGCTATATGTGCATAAGCTGACAAAAATCTGATAGCTATATGCGCTCTTGCTGACAAAAGCTGATTGCTGTATGTGGAAAAGCTGACAAATGTTGATTGCGATATGTGCAATAGCTGACAAAAGCTGATTGCTATATGTGCACTTACTGACATAATATGATTACTGTATGTACAATAGCTGTCAAAAGCTAATTGCTTTATGTGCAATAGCTAACATAAACTGATTGCTATATGTGCACTTGCTGACAAAAAGCTGATTGCTATATGTGCACTCCCTGAAAAAACGCTGATTGCTATAGCTTCACAAGGTGCTATAAAGATGATTGCTAGATGTGCACTTTCTGACAAAAGCTGATTGCTGTGTGTACAATAGCTGACAAAAGCTGATTGCTTTATGTGCAATAGCTAACATAAACTGATTGCGATATGTGCAATAGCTGACAAAAGCTGATTGCTATATGTGCACTTACTGAAAAAACGATTATTGCTATAGCTTCACAAGGTGCTATAACGATGATTGCTAGATGTGCACTTGCTGACAAAAGCTGATTAATGTATGTACAATAGCTGACAAAAGCTGATTGCTTTATGTGCAATAGCTAACATAAACTGATTGCTATATGTACAATAGCTGACAAACGCTTATTGCTATTTGTATGTGCACTTGCTGACAAAAAGCTGATGGCTATATGATTAAAATACCTGATTCCTATATGTGCAACACCTGACAAAAGCTGATTGCTATGTGTGCAATAGGCGACAAAAAGATGATTGCTATATTTGTACTAGCTGACAAAAGTTGATAGTTATATGTATGTGCACTTGCTGACAAGAAGCTGATTGCTCTATGTTCACAAGTTGACAAAAGCTAATTGCTATATGTGCAAAAGCTGGCAATATCTGTTTGCAATTTGTACGTGCACTTGCTGACAAAAAGCTGACTGCTATATGTTCAAAAAATAGATTACTATATCTGTAATAGCTGACAAAAGGTGATCGCTATATGTGTAATAGCTGACAAAAGCTGATTGCTATATGTGTAACAGGTGACAAAAAGCTGATTGCTATTTTTGTACTAGCTGACAAAAAGCTGATAGCTATATGTGTACTTGCTGACAAAAGCTGAGTGCTATATGTGCAATAGCTGACAAAAGCTGATTGCTGCATGATTAATAGCTGCTAAAGCTGATTGCTCTATGTGCACTAGTGTCAAAACGCTGATTGCTATATGTGCACTTGTTGAAAAAACGCTGATTGCTATATGCTCACTAGCTGTTAAAAGCTGATTGTTATATGTGCACTCGCTGACAAAAGCTGACTGCTGTATGTATAATAGCTGACAAAAGCTGATTGCTCTATGTTCACTAGCTGATAAAAGCTGATTGCGATAAGTTCAAAAGCTGGCAAAATCTGATTGCTATTTGTGTTTGCACTTGCTGACAAAAAGCTGATTGCTATGTATGCACTTGCTGAAAAAATGCTGACTGCTATATGTTCACTAGTTGCTAAGAAGCTGATTGCTATATGTGCACTTACTGACAAAATCTGATTGCTGTATGTACAATAGCTGACGAAAGCTGTATGCCATATGTGCAATAGGTGACAAAAAGCTGATTGCTATATTTGCATTAGCTGTCAAAAAGCTGATTGCTATATGTGCATAAGCTGACAAAAATCTGATAGCTATATGCGCTCTTGCTGACAAAAGCTGATTGCTGTATGTGGAAAAGCTGACAAATGTTGATTGCGATATGTGCAATAGCTGACAAATGCTGATTGCTATATGTGCACTTCCTGAAAAAACGCTTATTGCTATAGCTTCACAATTTGCTATAAAAATGATTGCTAGATGTGCACTTGCTTACAGAAGCTGATTGCTGTATGTACAATAGCTGACAAAAGCTGATTGCTATATGTGCAATAGCTAACATAAACTGATTGCTTTATGTGCAATAGCTCACATAAACTGATATGTGCAATAGCTGACAAAAGCTGATTGCTATATGTGCAATAGCTAACATAAACTGATTGCTATATGTGCACTTGCTGACAAATAGCTGATTGCTATATGTGCACTTCCTGAAAAAACGCTGATTGCTATAGCTTCACAAGGTGCTATAAAAATGATTGCTAGATGTGCACTTGCTGACAAAAGCTGAATGCTGTATGTACAATAGCTGACAAAAGCTGATTGCGATATGTGCAATAGCTAACAAAAATCTTATTGCTATATGTGCACTGCCTGAAAAAACGCTGACTGCTTTATGTTCACTAGCTGCTAAAAAGATGATTGCTACATGTGCACTTGCTGACAATAGCTGATTGCTGTTTGTACAATTGCTGACAAAAGCTGATTGCTCTATGTTCAGTAGCTGACATAAGCTAATTGCTATATGTACACTAGCTGGCAATATCTGATTGCAATTTGTACGTGCACTTGCTGACAAAAAGCTGACTGCTATAGGTTCAAAAAATAGATTACTATATGTGCAATAACTGACAAAAGCTGATTGCTATATGTATAATAGCTGACAAAAGCTGATAGCTATAGGTGTAATTGCTGACAAAAGCTGATAGCTAAATGTGCACTTTCTGACAAAAGCTGATTGCTATATTTGTACTAGCTGAAAAAACGCTGACTGCTATATGTTCACTAGCTGCTAAGAAGCTGATTGCTATATGTGCACTTACTGACAAAATCTGATTACTGTATGTACAATAGCTGTCAAAAGCTAATTGCTTTATGTGCAATAGCTAACATAAACTGATTGCTATATGTGCACTTGCTGACAAAAAGCTGATTGCTATATGTGCACTCCCTGAAAAAACGCTGATTGCTATAGCTTCACAAGGTGCTATTAAGATGATTGCTAGATGTGCACTTGCTGACAAAAGCTGATTGCTGTGTGTACAATAGCTGACAAAAGCTGATTGCTTTATGTGCAATAGCTAACATAAACTGAATGCGATATGTGCAATAGCTGACAAAAGCTGATTGCTATATGTGCACTTCCTGACAAAAAGCTGATGGCTATATGATTAAAATACCTGATTCCTATATGTGCAATAGCTGACAAAAGCTGATTGCTATATGTGCAATAGGCGACAAAAAGCTGATTGCTATATTTGTACTAGCTGACAAAAGTTGATAGTTATATGTATGTGCACTTGCTGACAAGAAGCTGATTGCTCTATGTTCACAAGCTGACAAAAAGCTGACTGCTATATGTTCAAAAAATAGATTACTATATCTGTAATAGCTGACAAAAGGTGATCGCTATATGTGTAATAGCTGACAAGAGCTGATTGCTATATGTGTAATAGGTGACAAAAAGCTGATTGCTATTTTTGTACTAGCTGACAAAAAGCTGATAGCTATATGTGTACTTGCTGACAGCAGCTGAGTGCTATATGTGCAATAGCTGACAAAAGCTGATTGCTGCATGATTAATAGCTGCTAAAGCTGATTGCCCTATGTGCACTAGTGTCAAAACGCTGATTGCTATATGTGCACTTGTTGAAAAAACGCTGATTGCTATATGCTCACTAGCTGTTAAAAGCTGATTGTTATATGTGCACTCGCTGACAAAAGCTAACTGCTGTATGTATAATAGCTGACAAAAGCTGATTGCTCTATGTTCACTAGCTGATAAAAGGTGATTGCGATAAGTTCAAAAGCTGGCAAAATCTGATTGCTATTTGTGTTTGCACTTGCTGACAAAAAGCTGATTGCTATATATGCACTTGCTGAAAAAATGCTGACTGCTATGTTCACTAGTTGCTAAGAAGCTGATTGCTATATGTGCACTTACTGACAAAATCTGATTGCTGTATGTACAATAGCTGACGAAAGCTGTATGCCATATGTGCAATAGGTGACAAAAAGCTGAAAGCTATATTTGCACTAGCTGACAAAACGCTGATTGTTATATGTGCACTTGTTGAAAAAACGCTGATTGCTATATGCTCACTAGCTGTTAAAAGCTGATTGTTATATGTGCACTTGCTGACAAAAGCTGACTGCTGTATGTATAATAGCTGACAAAAGCTGATTGCTCTATGTTCACTAGCTGATAAAAGCTGATTGCGATAAGTTCAATAGCTGGCAAAATCTGATTGCTATTTGTGTTTGCACTTGCTGACAAAAAGCTGACTGCTATATATGCACTTGCTGAAAAAATGCTGACTGCTATATGTTCACTAGTTGCTAAGAAGCTGATTGCTATATGTGCACTTACTGACAAAATCTGATTGCTGTATGTACAATAGCTGACGAAAGCTGTATGCCATATGTGCAATAGGTGACAAAAAGCTGATTGCTATATTTGCATTAGCTGTCAAAAAGCTGATTGCTATATGTGCATAAGCTGACAAAAATCTGATAGCTATATGCGCTCTTGCTGACAAAAGCTGATTGCTGTATGTGGAAAAGCTGACAAATGTTGATTGCGATATGTGCAATAGCTGACAAAAGCTGATTGCTATATGTGCACTTACTGACATAATATGATTACTGTATGTACAATAGCTGTCAAAAGCTAATTGCTTTATGTGCAATAGCTAACATAAACTGATTGCTATATGTGCACTTGCTGACAAAAAGCTGATTGCTATATGTGCACTCCCTGAAAAAACGCTGATTGCTATAGCTTCACAAGGTGCTATAAAGATGATTGCTAGATGTGCACTTGCTGACAAAAGCTGATTGCTGTGTGTACAATAGCTGACAAAAGCTGATTGCTTTATGTGCAATAGCTAACATAAACTGATTGCGATATGTGCAATAGCTGACAAAAGCTGATTGCTATATGTGCACTTACTGAAAAAACGATTATTGCTATAGCTTCACAAGGTGCTATAACGATGATTGCTAGATGTGCACTTGCTGACAAAAGCTGATTAATGTATGTACAATAGCTGACAAAAGCTGATTGCTTTATGTGCAATAGCTAACATAAACTGATTGCTATATGTACAATAGCTGACAAACGCTTATTGCTATTTGTATGTGCACTTGCTGACAAAAAGCTGATGGCTATATGATTAAAATACCTGATTCCTATATGTGCAACACCTGACAAAAGCTGATTGCTATGTGTGCAATAGGCGACAAAAAGATGATTGCTATATTTGTACTAGCTGACAAAAGTTGATAGTTATATGTATGTGCACTTGCTGACAAGAAGCTGATTGCTCTATGTTCACAAGTTGACAAAAGCTAATTGCTATATGTGCAAAAGCTGGCAATATCTGTTTGCAATTTGTACGTGCACTTGCTGACAAAAAGCTGACTGCTATATGTTCAAAAAATAGATTACTATATCTGTAATAGCTGACAAAAGGTGATCGCTATATGTGTAATAGCTGACAAAAGCTGATTGCTATATGTGTAACAGGTGACAAAAAGCTGATTGCTATTTTTGTACTAGCTGACAAAAAGCTGATAGCTATATGTGTACTTGCTGACAAAAGCTGAGTGCTATATGTGCAATAGCTGACAAAAGCTGATTGCTGCATGATTAATAGCTGCTAAAGCTGATTGCTCTATGTGCACTAGTGTCAAAACGCTGATTGCTATATGTGCACTTGTTGAAAAAACGCTGATTGCTATATGCTCACTAGCTGTTAAAAGCTGATTGTTATATGTGCACTCGCTGACAAAAGCTGACTGCTGTATGTATAATAGCTGACAAAAGCTGATTGCTCTATGTTCACTAGCTGATAAAAGCTGATTGCGATAAGTTCAAAAGCTGGCAAAATCTGATTGCTATTTGTGTTTGCACTTGCTGACAAAAAGCTGATTGCTATGTATGCACTTGCTGAAAAAATGCTGACTGCTATATGTTCACTAGTTGCTAAGAAGCTGATTGCTATATGTGCACTTACTGACAAAATCTGATTGCTGTATGTACAATAGCTGACGAAAGCTGTATGCCATATGTGCAATAGGTGACAAAAAGCTGATTGCTATATTTGCATTAGCTGTCAAAAAGCTGATTGCTATATGTGCATAAGCTGACAAAAATCTGATAGCTATATGCGCTCTTGCTGACAAAAGCTGATTGCTGTATGTGGAAAAGCTGACAAATGTTGATTGCGATATGTGCAATAGCTGACAAATGCTGATTGCTATATGTGCACTTCCTGAAAAAACGCTTATTGCTATAGCTTCACAATTTGCTATAAAAATGATTGCTAGATGTGCACTTGCTTACAGAAGCTGATTGCTGTATGTACAATAGCTGACAAAAGCTGATTGCTATATGTGCAATAGCTAACATAAACTGATTGCTTTATGTGCAATAGCTCACATAAACTGATATGTGCAATAGCTGACAAAAGCTGATTGCTATATGTGCAATAGCTAACATAAACTGATTGCTATATGTGCACTTGCTGACAAATAGCTGATTGCTATATGTGCACTTCCTGAAAAAACGCTGATTGCTATAGCTTCACAAGGTGCTATAAAAATGATTGCTAGATGTGCACTTGCTGACAAAAGCTGAATGCTGTATGTACAATAGCTGACAAAAGCTGATTGCTATATGTGCAATAGCTAACATAAACTGATTGCTATATGTGCAATAGCTGACAAACGCTGATTGCTATATGTATGTGCACTTGCTGACAAAAAGCTGATGGCTATATGTTTAAAATAACTGATTCCTATATGTGCAATAGCTGACAAAAGCGGATTGCTGTATGTATAATAGCTGCTAAAACTGATTGCTCGGTGCACTGGTGTCAAAACGCTAATTGCCGTATGTGCACTTGCTAAAAAATCGCTGATTGCGATATGTGCTCTAGCTGACAAAAAGCTGATAGCTATAGGTGTAATTGCTGACAAAAGCTGATAGCTATATGTGCACTTTCTGACAAAAGCTGATTGCTATATTTGTACTAGCTGAAAAAACGCTGACTGCTATATGTTCACTAGCTGCTAAGAAGCTGATTGCTATATGTGCACTTACTGACATAATATGATTGCTGTGTGTACAATAGCTGACAAAAGCTGATTGCTTTATGTGCAATAGCTAACATAAACTGATTGCGATATGTGCAATAGCTGACAAAAGCTGATTGCTATATGTGCACTTACTGAAAAAACGATTATTGCTATAGCTTCACAAGGTGCTATAAAGATGATTGCTAGATGTGCACTTGCTGACAAAAGCTGATTTATGTATGTACAATAGCTGACAAAAGCTGATTGCTTTATGTGCAATAGCTAACATAAACTGATTGCTATATGTACAATAGCTGACAAACGCTTATTGCTATTTGTATGTGCACTTGCTGACAAAAAGCTGATGGCTATATGATTAAAATACCTGATTCCTATATGTGCAATAGCTGACAAAAGCTGATTGCTATCTGTGCAATATTCGACAAAAAGCTGATTGCTATATTTGTACTAGCTGACAAAAGCTGATTGCTATATGTGTAATAGCTAACAAAAGCTGATTGCAATAAGTGTAATAGGTGACAAAGAGCTAATTGGTTTATTTTTACTAGCTGACAAAAAGCTGACAGCTATATGTGCAGTTGCTGGCAAAAAGCTGATTGCTATATATGCACTTGCTGAAAAAACGCTAACTGCTATATGTTCACTAGCTGCTAAAAAGCTGGTTGCTATATGTGCACTTACTGACAAAATCTGATTGCTGTATGTACAATAGCTGACAAAAGCAGATTTCTATATGTGCAATAAGTGACAAAAAGCTGATTGATATATTTGCACTAGCTGACAATGAGTTGATTGCTATATATGCACTTGCTGAAAAAACGATGACTGGTATATGTTCAATAGCTGCTAAGAAGCTGAGTGCTATATGTGCACTTACTGACAGAAGCTGATTGATGTATGTACAA
This sequence comes from Drosophila novamexicana, assembly GCF_003285875.2. Lineage (NCBI taxonomy): Eukaryota > Metazoa > Arthropoda > Insecta > Diptera > Drosophilidae > Drosophila > Drosophila novamexicana. The sequence continues at coordinate 30,958 of NW_020825000.1, read as the reverse complement.
AAGCTGACAAAAGCTGATTGCTATATGTGCAATAGCTAACATAGGCTGATTGCTATATGTGCAATAGCTGACAATCGCTGATTGCTGTATGTATGTGCACTTGCTGACAAAAAGCTGATGGGTATATGTTTAAAATAACTGATTCCTATATGTGCAATAGGTGATAAAAATCTGATAGCTTTATGTGCTCTTGCTGACAAAAGCTGATTGCTGTATGTGCAATAGCTGACAAATACTGATTGCGATATGTGCAATAGCTAACAAAAATCTTATTGCTATATGTGCACTGCCTGAAAAAACGCTGACTGCTTTATGTTCACTAGCTGCTAAAAAGATGATTGCTACATGTGCACTTGCTGACAATAGCTGATTGCTGTTTGTACAATTGCTGACAAAAGCTGATTGCTCTATGTTCAGTAGCTGACATAAGCTAATTGCTATATGTACACTAGCTGGCAATATCTGATTGCAATTTGTACGTGCACTTGCTGACAAAAAGCTGACTGCTATAGGTTCAAAAAATAGATTACTATATGTGCAATAACTGACAAAAGCTGATTGCTATATGTATAATAGCTGACAAAAGCTGATTGCTATATGTGCACTTGCTGACAAAAAGTTGATTGCCACATGTGCAATAGCTGACAAAAGCTGATTGCTATATGTGCAATAGCTGACAAAAGCTGCTAGATATATGTGCAATAGCTGACAAAAGCTGATTGCTATATGTGTAATAGCTGACAAAAGCTGATTGCTAAATGTGTAATAGCTGACATAAGCTGATTGCTATGTGTGCACTAGCTGGCCAAAAGCTGATCGCTATATGTGCACTAGCTGCCAAAATCGGATTGCTTTTGCATGTGCACTGGCTGACAAAAAGCTGATTGCTATATGTTCAAAAAATAGATTATTATATGTGCAATAGCTGACAAAAGCTGATTGCTATATGTGAAATAGCTGACAAAAGCTGATTGCTATATGTGCAAAAGGCTACAAAAAGCTGATTGCTATATTTGTACTAGCTGACAAAAAGCTGATAGTTATATGTATGTGCACTTGCTGCCAAGAAGCTGATTGCTCTATGTTCACTAGTGACAAAAGCTAATTGCTATATGTGCAATAGCTGGCAATATCTGATTGCAATTTGTACATGCACTTGCTGACAAAAAGCTGACATCTATATGTTCACTTGCTAAAAAAACGCTGATTGCGATATGTGCACTTTCTGACAAAAGCTGATTGCTATATTTGTACTAGCTGAAAAAACGCTGACTGCTATATGTTTACTAGCTGCTAAGAAGCTGATTGCTATATGTGCACTTACTGACGAAATCTGATTGCTGTATGTACAATAGCTGACGAAAGCTGTATGCCATATGTGCAATAGGTGACAAAAAGCTGATTGCTATATTTGCACTTTCTGACAAAAGCTGGTTGCTATATTTGCACTAGCTGACAAACAGCTGATTGCTATATGTGCATTAGCTGACCAAAATCTGATAGCTATATGTGCTCTTGCTAACCAAAGCTGATTGCTGTATGTGCAAAAGCTGACAAATGCTGATTGCGATATGTGCAATAGCTGACAAATAGCTGATTGCTATATGTGCACTTCCTGAAAAAACGCTGATTGCTATAGCTTCACAAGCTGCTATAAAGATGATTGCTAGATGTGCACTTGCTGACAAAAGCTGATTGCTCTATGTACAATAGCTGACAAAAGCTGATTGCTTTAAGTGCAATAACTAACATAAACTGATTGCTATATGTGCAATAGCTGACAAACGCTGATTGCTATTTGTATGTGCACTTGCTGACAAAAAACTGATGGCCATATGATTAAAATAACTGATTCCTATATGTGCAATAGCTGACAAAAGCTGATTGCTATATGTGAAATAGCTGACAAAAGCTGATTGCTATATGTGCAAAAGGCTACAAAAAGCTGATTGCTATATTTGTACTAGCTGACAAAAAGCTGATAGTTATATGTATGTGCACTTGCTGACAAGAAGCTGATTGCTCTATGTTCACTAGCTGACAAAAGCTAATTGCTATATGTGCAATCGCTGGCAATATCTGATTGCAATTTGTACGTGCACTTGCTGACAAAAAGCTGACTGCTATATGTTTAAAAAATAGATTACAATATGTGTAATGGCTGACAAAAGCTGATTGCTATATGTGTAATAGGTGACAAAAAGCTGATTGCAATAAGTGTAATAGGTGACAAAGAGCTAATTGGTTTATTTTTACTAGCTGACAAAAAGCTGACAGCTATATGTGCACTTGCTGGCAAAAAGCTGATTGCTATATATGCACTTGCTGAAAAAACGCTAACTGCTATATGTTCACTAGCTGCTAAAAAGCTGGTTGCTATATGTGCACTTACTGACAAAATCTGATTGCTGTATGTACAATAGCTGACAAAAGCAGATTTCTATATGTGCAATAAGTGACAAAAAGCTGATTGATATATTTGCACTAGCTGACAATGAGTTGATTGCTATATATGCACTTGCTGAAAAAACGATGACTGGTATATGTTCAATAGCTGCTAAAAAGCTGAGTGCTATATGTGCACTTACTGACAGAAGCTGATTGATGTATGTACAAAAGCTGACAAAAGCTGATTGCTATATGTGCAATAGCTAACATAGGCTGATTGCTATATGTGCAATAGCTGACAATCGCTGATTGCTGTATGTATGTGCACTTGCTGACAAAAAGCTGATGGCTATATGTTTAAAATAACTGATTCCTATATGTGCAATAGGTGACAAAAAGCTGATAGCTTTATGTGCTCTTGCTGACAAAAGCTGATTGCTATATTTGCACTAGCTGACAAACAGCTGATTGCTATATGTGCATTAGCTGACCAAAGCTGATTGCTATATGTATAATAGCTGACAAAAGCTGATTGCTATATGTGCAATAGGTGACAAAAAGCTGATTGTTATTTTTTTATGTACTAGCTGACAAAAAGCTGATAGCTATATGTGCACTTGCTGACAAAAAGTTGATTGCCACATGTGCAATAGCTGACAAAAGCTGATTGCTATATGTGCAATAGCTGACAAAAGCTGCTAGATATATGTGCAATAGCTGACAAAAGCTGATTGCTATATGTGTAATAGCTGACAAAAGCTGATTGCTAAATGTGTAATAGCTGACATAAGCTGATTGCTATGTGTGCACTAGCTGGCCAAAAGCTGATCGCTATATGTGCACTAGCTGCCAAAATCGGATTGCTTTTGCATGTGCACTGGCTGACAAAAAGCTGATTGCTATATGTTCAAAAAATAGATTACTATATGTGCAATAGCTGACAAAAGCTGATTGCTATATGTGAAATAGCTGACAAAAGCTGATTGCTATATGTGCAAAAGGCTACAAAAAGCTGATTGCTATATTTGTACTAGCTGACAAAAAGCTGATAGTTATATGTATGTGCACTTGCTGCCAAGAAGCTGATTGCTCTATGTTCACTAGTGACAAAAGCTAATTGCTATATGTGCAATAGCTGGCAATATCTGATTGCAATTTGTACATGCACTTGCTGACAAAAAGCTGACATCTATTTGTTCACTTGCTAAAAAACGCTGATTGCGATATGTGCACTTTCTGACAAAAGCTGATTGCTATATTTGTACTAGCTGAAAAAACGCTGACTGCTATATGTTTACTAGCTGCTAAGAAGCTGATTGCTATATGTGCACTTACTGACAAAATCTGATTGCTGTATGTACAATAGCTGACGAAAGCTGTATGCCATATGTGCAATAGGTGACAAAAAGCTGATTGCTATATTTGCACTTTCTGACAAAAGCTGATTGCTATATTTGCACTAGCTGACAAACAGCTGATTGCTATATGTGCATTAGCTGACCAAAATCTGATAGCTATATGTGCTCTTGCTGACCAAAGCTGATTGCTGTATGTGCAAAAGCTGACAAATGCTGATTGCGATATGTGCAATAGCTGACAAATAGCTGATTGCTGCACTTCCTGAAAAAACGCTGATTGCTTTAGCTTCACAAGCTGCTATAAAGATGATTGCTAGATGTGCACTTGCTGACAAAAGCTGATTGCTCTATGTACAATAGCTGACAAAAGCTGATTGCTTTAAGTGCAATAACTAACATAAACTGATTGCTATATGTGCAATAGCTGACAAACGCTGATTGCTATTTGTATGTGCACTTGCTGACAAAAAGCTGATGGCTATATGATTAAAATACCTGATTCCTATATGTGCAATAGCTGACAAAAGCTGATTGCTATATGTGCAATAGGCGACAAAAAGCTGATTGCTATATTTGTACTAGCTGACAAAAGTTGATAGTTATATGTATGTGCACTTGCTGACAAGAAGCTGATTGCTCTATGTTCACAAGCTGACAAAAGCTAATTGCTATATGTGCAATAGCTGGCAATATCTGATTGCTGTATGTACAATAGCTGACGAAAGCTGTATGCCATATGTGCAATAGGTGACAAAAAGCTGAAAGCTATATTTGCACTAGCTGACAAAACGCTGATTGCTATATGTTTAAAAAATAGATTACTATATCTGTAATAGCTGACAAAAGGTGATCGCTATACGTGTAATAGCTGACAAAAGCTGATTGCTATCTGTGTAATAGGTGACAAAAAGCTGATTGCTATTTTTGTACTAGCTGACAAAAAGCTGATAGCTATATGTGTACTTGCTGACAAAAGCTGAGTGCTCTATGTGCAATAGCTGACAAAAGCTGATTGCTGTATGATTAATAGCTGCTAAAGCTGATTGCTCTATGTGCACTAGTGTCAAAACGCTGATTGCTATATGTGCACTTGTTGAAAAAACGCTGATTGCTATATGCTCACTAGCTGTTAAAAGCTGATTGTTATATGTGCACTTGCTGACAAAAGCTGACTGCTGTATGTATAATAGCTGACAAAAGCTGATTGCTCTATGTTCACTAGCTGATAAAAGCTGATTGCGATAAGTTCAAAAGCTGGCAAAATCTGATTGCTATTTGTGTTTGCACTTGCTGACAAAAAGCTGATTGCTATGTATGCACTTGCTGAAAAAATGCTGACTGCTATATGTTCACTAGTTGCTAAGAAGCTGATTGCTATATGTGCACTTACTGACAAAATCTGATTGCTGTATGTACAATAGCTGACGAAAGCTGTATGCCATATGTGCAATAGGTGACAAAAAGCTGATTGCTATATTTGCATTAGCTGTCAAAAAGCTGATTGCTATATGTGCATAAGCTGACAAAAATCTGATAGCTATATGCGCTCTTGCTGACAAAAGCTGATTGCTGTATGTGGAAAAGCTGACAAATGTTGATTGCGATATGTGCAATAGCTGACAAATGCTGATTGCTATATGTGCACTTCCTGAAAAAACGCTTATTGCTATAGCTTCACAATTTGCTATAAAAATGATTGCTAGATGTGCACTTGCTTACAGAAGCTGATTGCTGTATGTACAATAGCTGACAAAAGCTGATTGCTATATGTGCAATAGCTAACATAAACTGATTGCTTTATGTGCAATAGCTCACATAAACTGATATGTGCAATAGCTGACAAAAGCTGATTGCTATATGTGCAATAGCTAACATAAACTGATTGCTATATGTGCACTTGCTGACAAATAGCTGATTGCTATATGTGCACTTCCTGAAAAAACGCTGATTGCTATAGCTTCACAAGGTGCTATAAAAATGATTGCTAGATGTGCACTTGCTGACAAAAGCTGAATGCTGTATGTACAATAGCTGACAAAAGCTGATTGCTATATGTGCAATAGCTAACATAAACTGATTGCTATATGTGCAATAGCTGACAAACGCTGATTGCTATATGTATGTGCACTTGCTGACAAAAAGCTGATGGCTATATGTTTAAAATAACTGATTCCTATATGTGCAATAGCTGACAAAAGCGGATTGCTGTATGTATAATAGCTGCTAAAACTGATTGCTCGGTGCACTGGTGTCAAAACGCTAATTGCCGTATGTGCACTTGCTAAAAAATCGCTGATTGCGATATGTGCTCTAGCTGACAAAAAGCTGATAGCTATAGGTGTAATTGCTGACAAAAGCTGATAGCTATATGTGCACTTTCTGACAAAAGCTGATTGCTATATTTGTACTAGCTGAAAAAACGCTGACTGCTATATGTTCACTAGCTGCTAAGAAGCTGATTGCTATATGTGCACTTACTGACATAATATGATTGCTGTGTGTACAATAGCTGACAAAAGCTGATTGCTTTATGTGCAATAGCTAACATAAACTGATTGCGATATGTGCAATAGCTGACAAAAGCTGATTGCTATATGTGCACTTACTGAAAAAACGATTATTGCTATAGCTTCACAAGGTGCTATAAAGATGATTGCTAGATGTGCACTTGCTGACAAAAGCTGATTTATGTATGTACAATAGCTGACAAAAGCTGATTGCTTTATGTGCAATAGCTAACATAAACTGATTGCTATATGTACAATAGCTGACAAACGCTTATTGCTATTTGTATGTGCACTTGCTGACAAAAAGCTGATGGCTATATGATTAAAATACCTGATTCCTATATGTGCAATAGCTGACAAAAGCTGATTGCTATCTGTGCAATATTCGACAAAAAGCTGATTGCTATATTTGTACTAGCTGACAAAAGCTGATTGCTATATGTGTAATAGCTAACAAAAGCTGATTGCAATAAGTGTAATAGGTGACAAAGAGCTAATTGGTTTATTTTTACTAGCTGACAAAAAGCTGACAGCTATATGTGCAGTTGCTGGCAAAAAGCTGATTGCTATATATGCACTTGCTGAAAAAACGCTAACTGCTATATGTTCACTAGCTGCTAAAAAGCTGGTTGCTATATGTGCACTTACTGACAAAATCTGATTGCTGTATGTACAATAGCTGACAAAAGCAGATTTCTATATGTGCAATAAGTGACAAAAAGCTGATTGATATATTTGCACTAGCTGACAATGAGTTGATTGCTATATATGCACTTGCTGAAAAAACGATGACTGGTATATGTTCAATAGCTGCTAAGAAGCTGAGTGCTATATGTGCACTTACTGACAGAAGCTGATTGATGTATGTACAAAAGCTGACAAAAGCTGATTGCTATATGTGCAATAGCTAACATAGGCTGATTGCTATATGTGCAATAGCTGACAATCGCTGATTGCTGTATGTATGTGCACTTGCTGACAAAAAGCTGATGGGTATATGTTTAAAATAACTGATTCCTATATGTGCAATAGGTGATAAAAATCTGATAGCTTTATGTGCTCTTGCTGACAAAAGCTGATTGCTGTATGTGCAATAGCTGACAAATACTGATTGCGATATGTGCAATAGCTAACAAAAATCTTATTGCTATATGTGCACTGCCTGAAAAAACGCTGACTGCTTTATGTTCACTAGCTGCTAAAAAGATGATTGCTACATGTGCACTTGCTGACAATAGCTGATTGCTGTTTGTACAATTGCTGACAAAAGCTGATTGCTCTATGTTCAGTAGCTGACATAAGCTAATTGCTATATGTACACTAGCTGGCAATATCTGATTGCAATTTGTACGTGCACTTGCTGACAAAAAGCTGACTGCTATAGGTTCAAAAAATAGATTACTATATGTGCAATAACTGACAAAAGCTGATTGCTATATGTATAATAGCTGACAAAAGCTGATTGCTATATGTGCACTTGCTGACAAAAAGTTGATTGCCACATGTGCAATAGCTGACAAAAGCTGATTGCTATATGTGCAATAGCTGACAAAAGCTGCTAGATATATGTGCAATAGCTGACAAAAGCTGATTGCTATATGTGTAATAGCTGACAAAAGCTGATTGCTAAATGTGTAATAGCTGACATAAGCTGATTGCTATGTGTGCACTAGCTGGCCAAAAGCTGATCGCTATATATGCACTAGCTGCCAAAATCGGATTGCTTTTGCATGTGCACTGGCTGACAAAAAGCTGATTGCTATATGTTCAAAAAATAGATTATTATATGTGCAATAGCTGACAAAAGCTGATTGCTATATGTGAAATAGCTGACAAAAGCTGATTGCTATATGTGCAAAAGGCTACAAAAAGCTGATTGCTATATTTGTACTAGCTGACAAAAAGCTGATAGTTATATGTATGTGCACTTGCTGCCAAGAAGCTGATTGCTCTATGTTCACTAGTGACAAAAGCTAATTGCTATATGTGCAATAGCTGGCAATATCTGATTGCAATTTGTACATGCACTTGCTGACAAAAAGCTGACATCTATATGTTCACTTGCTAAAAAAACGCTGATTGCGATATGTGCACTTTCTGACAAAAGCTGATTGCTATATTTGTACTAGCTGAAAAAACGCTGACTGCTATATGTTTACTAGCTGCTAAGAAGCTGATTGCTATATGTGCACTTACTGACGAAATCTGATTGCTGTATGTACAATAGCTGACGAAAGCTGTATGCCATATGTGCAATAGGTGACAAAAAGCTGATTGCTATATTTGCACTTTCTGACAAAAGCTGGTTGCTATATTTGCACTAGCTGACAAACAGCTGATTGCTATATGTGCATTAGCTGACCAAAATCTGATAGCTATATGTGCTCTTGCTAACCAAAGCTGATTGCTGTATGTGCAAAAGCTGACAAATGCTGATTGCGATATGTGCAATAGCTGACAAATAGCTGATTGCTATATGTGCACTTCCTGAAAAAACGCTGATTGCTATAGCTTCACAAGCTGCTATAAAGATGATTGCTAGATGTGCACTTGCTGACAAAAGCTGATTGCTCTATGTACAATAGCTGACAAAAGCTGATTGCTTTAAGTGCAATAACTAACATAAACTGATTGCTATATGTGCAATAGCTGACAAACGCTGATTGCTATTTGTATGTGCACTTGCTGACAAAAAACTGATGGCCATATGATTAAAATAACTGATTCCTATATGTGCAATAGCTGACAAAAGCTGATTGCTATATGTGAAATAGCTGACAAAAGCTGATTGCTATATGTGCAAAAGGCTACAAAAAGCTGATTGCTATATTTGTACTAGCTGACAAAAAGCTGATAGTTATATGTATGTGCACTTGCTGACAAGAAGCTGATTGCTCTATGTTCACTAGCTGACAAAAGCTAATTGCTATATGTGCAATCGCTGGCAATATCTGATTGCAATTTGTACGTGCACTTGCTGACAAAAAGCTGACTGCTATATGTTTAAAAAATAGATTACAATATGTGTAATGGCTGACAAAAGCTGATTGCTATATGTGTAATAGGTGACAAAAAGCTGATTGCAATAAGTGTAATAGGTGACAAAGAGCTAATTGGTTTATTTTTACTAGCTGACAAAAAGCTGACAGCTATATGTGCACTTGCTGGCAAAAAGCTGATTGCTATATATGCACTTGCTGAAAAAACGCTAACTGCTATATGTTCACTAGCTGCTAAAAAGCTGGTTGCTATATGTGCACTTACTGACAAAATCTGATTGCTGTATGTACAATAGCTGACAAAAGCAGATTTCTATATGTGCAATAAGTGACAAAAAGCTGATTGATATATTTGCACTAGCTGACAATGAGTTGATTGCTATATATGCACTTGCTGAAAAAACGATGACTGGTATATGTTCAATAGCTGCTAAAAAGCTGAGTGCTATATGTGCACTTACTGACAGAAGCTGATTGATGTATGTACAAAAGCTGACAAAAGCTGATTGCTATATGTGCAATAGCTAACATAGGCTGATTGCTATATGTGCAATAGCTGACAATCGCTGATTGCTGTATGTATGTGCACTTGCTGACAAAAAGCTGATGGCTATATGTTTAAAATAACTGATTCCTATATGTGCAATAGGTGACAAAAAGCTGATAGCTTTATGTGCTCTTGCTGACAAAAGCTGATTGCTATATTTGCACTAGCTGACAAACAGCTGATTGCTATATGTGCATTAGCTGACCAAAATCTGATAGCTATATGTGCTCTTGCTGACCAAAGCTGATTGCTGTATGTGCAAAAGCTGACAAATGCTGATTGCGATATGTGCAATAGCTGACAAATAGCTGATTGCTGCACTTCCTGAAAAAACGCTGATTGCTTTAGCTTCACAAGCTGCTATAAAGATGATTGCTAGATGTGCACTTGCTGACAAAAGCTGATTGCTCTATGTACAATAGCTGACAAAAGCTGATTGCTTTAAGTGCAATAACTAACATAAACTGATTGCTATATGTGCAATAGCTGACAAACGCTGATTGCTATTTGTATGTGCACTTGCTGACAAAAAACTGATGGCCATATGATTAAAATAACTGATTCCTATATGTGCAATAGCTGACAAAAGCTGATTGCTATATGTGAAATAGCTGACAAAAGCTGATTGCTATATGTGCAAAAGGCTACAAAAAGCTGATTGCTATATTTGTACTAGCTGACAAAAAGCTGATAGTTATATGTATGTGCACTTGCTGCCAAGAAGCTGATTGCTCTATGTTCACTAGTGACAAAAGCTAATTGCTATATGTGCAATAGCTGGCAATATCTGATTGCAATTTGTACATGCACTTGCTGACAAAAAGCTGACATCTATTTGTTCACTTGCTAAAAAACGCTGATTGCGATATGTGCACTTTCTGACAAAAGCTGATTGCTATATTTGTACTAGCTGAAAAAACGCTGACTGCTATATGTTTACTAGCTGCTAAGAAGCTGATTGCTATATGTGCACTTACTGACAAAATCTGATTGCTGTATGTACAATAGCTGACGAAAGCTGTATGCCATATGTGCAATAGGTGACAAAAAGCTGATTGCTATATTTGCACTTTCTGACAAAAGCTGATTGCTATATTTGCACTAGCTGACAAACAGCTGATTGCTATATGTGCATTAGCTGACCAAAATCTGATAGCTATATGTGCTCTTGCTGACCAAAGCTGATTGCTGTATGTGCAAAAGCTGACAAATGCTGATTGCGATATGTGCAATAGCTGACAAATAGCTGATTGCTGCACTTCCTGAAAAAACGCTGATTGCTTTAGCTTCACAAGCTGCTATAAAGATGATTGCTAGATGTGCACTTGCTGACAAAAGCTGATTGCTCTATGTACAATAGCTGACAAAAGCTGATTGCTTTAAGTGCAATAACTAACATAAACTGATTGCTATATGTGCAATAGCTGACAAACGCTGATTGCTATTTGTATGTGCACTTGCTGACAAAAAACTGATGGCCATATGATTAAAATAACTGATTCCTATATGTGCAATAGCTGACAAAAGCTGATTGCTATATGTGAAATAGCTGACAAAAGCTGATTGCTATATGTGCAAAAGGCTACAAAAAGCTGATTGCTATATTTGTACTAGCTGACAAAAAGCTGATAGTTATATGTATGTGCACTTGCTGACAAGAAGCTGATTGCTCTATGTTCACTAGCTGACAAAAGCTAATTGCTATATGTGCAATCGCTGGCAATATCTGATTGCAATTTGTACGTGCACTTGCTGACAAAAAGCTGACTGCTATATGTTTAAAAAATAGATTACAATATGTGTAATGGCTGACAAAAGCTGATTGCTATATGTGTAATAGGTGACAAAAAGCTGATTGCAATAAGTGTAATAGGTGACAAAGAGCTAATTGGTTTATTTTTACTAGCTGACAAAAAGCTGACAGCTATATGTGCACTTGCTGGCAAAAAGCTGATTGCTATATATGCACTTGCTGAAAAAACGCTAACTGCTATATGTTCACTAGCTGCTAAAAAGCTGGTTGCTATATGTGCACTTACTGACAAAATCTGATTGCTGTATGTACAATAGCTGACAAAAGCAGATTTCTATATGTGCAATAAGTGACAAAAAGCTGATTGATATATTTGCACTAGCTGACAATGAGTTGATTGCTATATATGCACTTGCTGAAAAAACGATGACTGGTATATGTTCAATAGCTGCTAAAAAGCTGAGTGCTATATGTGCACTTACTGACAGAAGCTGATTGATGTATGTACAAAAGCTGACAAAAGCTGATTGCTATATGTGCAATAGCTAACATAGGCTGATTGCTATATGTGCAATAGCTGACAATCGCTGATTGCTGTATGTATGTGCACTTGCTGACAAAAAGCTGATGGCTATATGTTTAAAATAACTGATTCCTATATGTGCAATAGGTGACAAAAAGCTGATAGCTTTATGTGCTCTTGCTGACAAAAGCTGATTGCTATATTTGCACTAGCTGACAAACAGCTGATTGCTATATGTGCATTAGCTGACCAAAGCTGATTGCTATATGTATAATAGCTGACAAAAGCTGATTGCTATATGTGCAATAGGTGACAAAAAGCTGATTGTTATTTTTTTATGTACTAGCTGACAAAAAGCTGATAGCTATATGTGCACTTGCTGACAAAAAGTTGATTGCCACATGTGCAATAGCTGACAAAAGCTGATTGCTATATGTGCAATAGCTGACAAAAGCTGCTAGATATATGTGCAATAGCTGACAAAAGCTGATTGCTATATGTGTAATAGCTGACAAAAGCTGATTGCTAAATGTGTAATAGCTGACATAAGCTGATTGCTATGTGTGCACTAGCTGGCCAAAAGCTGATCGCTATATGTGCACTAGCTGCCAAAATCGGATTGCTTTTGCATGTGCACTGGCTGACAAAAAGCTGATTGCTATATGTTCAAAAAATAGATTACTATATGTGCAATAGCTGACAAAAGCTGATTGCTATATGTGAAATAGCTGACAAAAGCTGATTGCTATATGTGCAAAAGGCTACAAAAAGCTGATTGCTATATTTGTACCAACTGACAAAAAGCTGATAGTTATATGTATGTGCACTTGCTGCCAAGAAGCTGATTGCTCTATGTTCACTAGTGACAAAAGCTAATTGCTATATGTGCAATAGCTGGCAATATCTGATTGCAATTTGTACATGCACTTGCTGACAAAAAGCTGACATCTATTTGTTCACTTGCTAAAAAACGCTGATTGCGATATGTGCACTTTCTGACAAAAGCTGATTGCTATATTTGTACTAGCTGAAAAAACGCTGACTGCTATATGTTTACTAGCTGCTAAGAAGCTGATTGCTATATGTGCACTTACTGACAAAATCTGATTGCTGTATGTACAATAGCTGACGAAAGCTGTATGCCATATGTGCAATAGGTGACAAAAAGCTGATTGCTATATTTGCACTTTCTGACAAAAGCTGATTGCTATATTTGCACTAGCTGACAAACAGCTGATTGCTATATGTGCATTAGCTGACCAAAATCTGATAGCTATATGTGCTCTTGCTGACCAAAGCTGATTGCTGTATGTGCAAAAGCTGACAAATGCTGATTGCGATATGTGCAATAGCTGACAAATAGCTGATTGCTATATGTGCACTTCCTGAAAAAACGCTGATTGCTTTAGCTTCACAAGCTGCTATAAAGATGATTGCTAGATGTGCACTTGCTGACAAAAGCTGATTGCTCTATGTACAATAGCTGACAAAAGCTGATTGCTTTAAGTGCAATAACTAACATAAACTGATTGCTATATGTGCAATAGCTGACAAACGCTGATTGCTATTTGTATGTGCACTTGCTGACAAAAAACTGATGGCCATATGATTAAAATAACTGATTCCTATATGTGCAATAGCTGACAAAAGCTGATTGCTATATGTGAAATAGCTGACAAAAGCTGATTGCTATATGTGCAAAAGGCTACAAAAAGCTGATTGCTATATTTGTACTAGCTGACAAAAAGCTGATAGTTATATGTATGTGCACTTGCTGACAAGAAGCTGATTGCTCTATGTTCACTAGCTGACAAAAGCTAATTGCTATATGTGCAATCGCTGGCAATATCTGATTGCAATTTGTACGTGCACTTGCTGACAAAAAGCTGACTGCTATATGTTTAAAAAATAGATTACAATATGTGTAATGGCTGACAAAAGCTGATTGCTATATGTGTAATAGGTGACAAAAAGCTGATTGCTACTTTTGCACTAGCAGACAAAAGCTGATTGCTATATGTGCACTTGCTGAGAAAACGCTGAGTGCTATATGTGCACTGAAAAAACCCAAACTGCTATATGTGCACTTGCTATATGTGCAATAGGTATAAAAAAACTGATTGCTATATGTGCAATAGCTGATTGCTATATTTGCAATAGCTGACAAAAGCGGATTGCTGTATGCACAATAGCTCACAAAAGCTGATTGCTATATGTGCATTAGGTGTCAAAAAGCTGATTGCTATATTTGCACTAGCCGACGAAGAGCTGAACGCTATATGTGCACATTCTGACAAAAGCTGATTGCTATATGTTTAATAGCTGACAAAATCTGATTACTATATGTGCAGTGCTGACAAATGCTGATTGCGATATGTGCTCTAGCTGACAAAAAGCTGATTGCTTTATGTGCACTTGCTGAAAAAACTCTGATTGCGATATGTGCTCTAGCTGACAAAAAGCTGATAAGCTGATAAGCTGATGAGCAAAAGCAAATTTCTATATGTGCAATAGGTGACAAAAAGCTGATTGCTATATTTGCACTAGCTGACAATGAGTTGATTACTATATATGCACTTGCTGAAAAAACGATGACTGGTATCAATAGCTGCTAAGAAGCTGAGTGCTATATGTGCACTTACTGACAGAAGCTGATTGCTAAATGTGTAATAGCTGACATAAGCTGATTGCTATGTGTGCACTAGCTGGCCAAAAGCTGATCGCTATATGTGCACTAGCTGCCAAAATCGGATTGCTTTTGCATGTGCACTGGCTGACAAAAAGCTGATTGCTATATGTTCAAAAAATAGATTACTATATGTGCAATAGCTGACAAAAGCTGATTGCTATATGTGAAATAGCTGACAAAAGCTGATTGCTATATGTGCAAAAGGCTACAAAAAGCTGATTGCTATATTTGTACCAACTGACAAAAAGCTGATAGTTATATGTATGTGCACTTGCTGCCAAGAAGCTGATTGCTCTATGTTCACTAGTGACAAAAGCTAATTGCTATATGTGCAATAGCTGGCAATATCTGATTGCAATTTGTACATGCACTTGCTGACAAAAAGCTGACATCTATATGTTCACTTGCTAAAAAAACGCTGATTGCGATATGTGCACTTTCTGACAAAAGCTGATTGCTATATTTGTACTAGCTGAAAAAACGCTGACTGCTATATGTTTACTAGCTGCTAAGAAGCTGATTGCTATATGTGCACTTACTGACAAAATCTGATTGCTGTATGTACAATAGCTGACGAAAGCTGTATGCCATATGTGCAATAGGTGACAAAAAGCTGATTGCTATATTTGCACTTTCTGACAAAAGCTGATTGCTATATTTGCACTAGCTGACAAACAGCTGATTGCTATATGTGCATTAGCTGACCAAAATCTGATAGCTATATGTGCTCTTGCTGACCAAAGCTGATTGCTGTATGTGCAAAAGCTGACAAATGCTGATTGCGATATGTGCAATAGCTGACAAATAGCTGATTGCTATATGTGCACTTCCTGAAAAAACGCTGATTGCTATAGCTTCACAAGCTGCTACAAAGATGATTGCTAGATGTGCACTTGCTGACAAAAGCTGATTGCTGTATGTACAATAGCTGACAAAAGCTGATTGCTTTAAGTGCAATAACTAACATAAACTGATTGCTATATGTGCAATAGCTGACAAACGCTGATTGCTATTTGTATGTGCACTTGCTGACAAAAAACTGATGGCCATATGATTAAAATAACTGATTCCTATATGTGCAATAGCTGACAAAAGCTGATTGCTATATGTGAAATAGCTGACAAAAGCTGATTGCTATATGTGCAAAAGGCTACAAAAAGCTGATTGCTATATTTGTACTAGCTGAGAAATAGCTGATAGTTATATGTATGTGCACTTGCTGACAAGAAGCTGATTGCTCTATGTTCACTAGCTGACAAAAGCTAATTGCTATATGTGCAATCGCTGGCAATATCTGATTGCAATTTGTACGTGCACTTGCTGACAAAAAGCTGACTGCTATATGTTTAAAAAATAGATTACAATATGTGTAATGGCTGACAAAAGCTGATTGCTATATGTGTAATAGGTGACAAAAAGCTGATTGCTACTTTTGCACTAGCAGACAAAAGCTGATTGCTATATGTGCACTTGCTGAGAAAACGCTGAGTGCTATATGTGCACTGAAAAAACCCAAACTGCTATATGTGCACTTGCTATATGTGCAATAGGTATAAAAAAACTGATTGCTATATGTGCAATAGCTGATTGCTATATTTGCAATAGCTGACAAAAGCGGATTGCTGTATGCACAATAGCTCACAGAAGCTGATTGCTATATGTGCATTAGGTGTCAAAAAGCTGATTGCTATATTTGCACTAGCCGACGAAGAGCTGAACGCTATATGTGCACATTCTGACAAAAGCTGATTGCTATATGTTTAATAGCTGACAAAATCTGATTACTATATGTGCAATGCTGACAAATGCTGATTGCGATATGTGCTCTAGCTGACAAAAAGCTGATTGCTTTATGTGCACTTGCTGGAAAAACTCTGATTGCGATATGTGCTCTAGCTGACAAAAAGCTGATAAGCTGATGAGCAAAAGCAAATTTTTATATGTGCAATAGGTGACAAAAAGCTGATTGCTATTTTTGCACTAGCTGACAATGAGTTGATTACTATATATGCACTTGCTGAAAAAACGATGACTGGTATCAATAGCTGCTAAGAAGCTGAGTGCTATATGTGCACTTACTGACAGAAGCTGATTGCTGTATATACAAAAGCTGAAAAAAGCTGATTGCTATATGTGCAATAGCTAACATAGACTGATTGATATATGTGCAATAGCTGACAAACGGTGATTGCTATATGTATGTGCACTTGCTGACAAAAAGCTGATGGCTATATGATTAAAATAACTGATTCCTATATGTGCAATAGCTGACAAAAGCTGATTGATATACGTGCAATAGGCGATAAAAAGCTGATTGGTATATTTGAACTAGCTGACAAAAAGCTGATAGTTATATGTATGTGCACTTGCTGACAAGAAGCTGATTGCTCTATGTTCACTAGCTGACAAAAGCTAATTGCTATATGTGCAAAAGCTGGCAATATCTGATTGCAATTTGTACGTGCACTTGCTGACAAAAGCTGACTGCTATATGTTCAAAAAATAGATTACTATATGTGTAATAGCTGACAAAAGCTGATTGCTATATGTGTAATAGCTGACAAAAGCTGATTGCAATATGTGTAATAGGTGACAAAAAGCTGATCGCTATATGAGCACTAGCTGGCAAAATCGGATTGAAATTTGTATGTGCACTTGCTGACAAAAAGCTGATGGCTATATGATTAAAATAACTGATTCCTATATATGCAATAGCTGACAAAAGCTGATTGATATACGTGCAATAGGCGATAAAAAGCTGATTGGTATATTTGAACTAGCTGACAAAAAGCTGATAGTTATATGTATGTGCAGTTGCTGACAAGAAGCTGATTGCTCTATGTTCACTAGCTGACAAAAGCTAATTGCTATATGTGCAAAAGCTGGCAATATCTGATTGCAATTTGTACGTGCACTTGCTGACAAAAGCTGACTGCTATATGTTCAAAAAATAGATTACTTTATGTGCAATAGCTGACAAAAGCTGATTGCTATATGTGCAATAGCTGACAAAAGCTTATTGCTATATGTGCAATAGGTGACAAAAATCTGATTGTTATATTTTTACTAGCTGACAAAAAGCTGACAGCTATATATGTACTTGCTGAAAAAACGCTGACTGCTTTATGTTCACTAACTGCTAAAAAGCTGATTGCTATATTTGCACTTACTGACAAAATCTGATTTCTGTATGTACAATAGCTGACGAAAGCTGTATAACATATGTGCAATAGGTGACAACATGCTGATTGCTATATTTGCACTTGCTGAAAAAACGCTCACTGCTATATGTTCACTAGCTGCTAAGAAGCTGATTGCTATATGTGCACTTACTGACAATATCTGATTGCTGTATGTACAATAGCTGACGAAAGCTGTATGCCATATGTGCAATAGGTGACAAAATGCTGATTGCTATATTTGCACAAGCCGACAAAAAGCTGAGTGCTATATATTCATTAGCTGACAAAAAGCTGATAGCTATATGTGCTCTTGCTGACAGAAGCTGATTCCTGTATGTGCAAATGCTGACAAATGCTGATTGCGATATGTGAAATAGCTGACAAAAAGCTGATTGCTCTATGTTCACTAGCTGACAAAAGCTGATTGCTATATGTGCAATAGCTAACATCAACTGATTGCTATATGTGCAATAGCTGACAAACGCTGATTGCTATATGTATGTGCACTAGTCGACAAAAAGCTGATTGGTATATTTGTACTAGCTGACAAAAAGCTGATTGCTATATGTGTAATAGCTGACATAAGCTGATTGCTATGTGTATGAGCACTTGCTGACAAGAAGCTGATTGCTCTATGTTCACTAGCTGACAAAAGCTGATTGCTATATGTGTAATAGCTGACAAAAGCTGATTGCAATATGGGTAATAAAAAAGCTGATAGCTATATGTGTACTTGCTGACAAAAGCTGAGTGCTATATGTGCAATATCTGACAAAAGCTAATTGCTATATGTGCACTAGTTGACAAAAGCAGATTTCTATATGTGCAATAGGTGACAAAAACCTGATTGCTATATGTGCAATAGCTGACAAAAGCTGATTGCTGTATGATTGATAGCTGCTAAAGCTGATTGCTCTATGTGCACTAGTGTCAAAACGCTGATTGCTATATGTGCACTTGTTGAAAAAACGCTGATTGCTATATGCTCACTAGCTGTTAAAAGCTGATTGTTATATGTGCACTTGCTGACAAAAGCTGATTGCTGTATGTGGAAAAGCTGACAAATGTTGATTGCGATATGTGCAATAGCTGACAAAAGCTGATTGCTATATGTGCACTTCCTGAAAAAACGCTTAATGCTATAGCTTCACAATTTGCTATAAAGATGATTGCTTGATGTGCACTTGCTTACAGAAGCTGATTGCTGTATGTACAATAGCTGACAAAAGCTGATTGCTATATGTGCAATAGCTAACATAAACTGATTGCTTTATATGCAATAGCTCACATAAACTGATTGCTATATGTGCAATAGCTGACAAAAGCTGATTGCTATATGTGCAATAGCTAACATAAACTGATTGCTATATGTGCACTTGCTGACAAAAAGCTGATTGCTATATGTGCACTTCCTGAAAAAACGCTGATTGCTATAGCTTCACAAGGTGCTATAAAGATGATTGCTAGATGTGCACTTGCTGACAAAAGCTGAATGCTGTATGTACAATAGCTGACAAAAGCTGATTGCTATATGTGCAATAGCTAACATAAACTGATTGCTATATGTGCAATAGCTGACAAACGCTGATTGCTATATGTATGTGCACTTGTTGACAAAAAGCTGATGGCTATATGTTTAAAATAACTGATTCCTATATGTGCAATAGCTGACAAAAGCGGATTGCTGTATGTATAATAGCTGCTAAAACTGATTGCTCGGTGCACTGGTGTCAAAACGCTAATTGCCGTAGGTGCACTTGCTAAAAAATCGCTGATTGCGATATGTGCTCTAGCTGACAAAAAGCTGATAGCTATAGGTGTAATTGCTGACAAAAGCTGATAGCTATATGTGCACTTTCTGACAAAAGCTGATAGCTATATGTGCACTTTCTGACAAAAGCTGATTGCTATATTTGTACTAGCTGAAAAAACGCTGACTGCTATATGTTCACTAGCTGCTAAGAAGCTGATTGCTATATGTGCACTTACTGACAAAATCTGATTACTGTATGTACAATAGCTGTCAAAAGCTAATTGCTTTATGTGCAATAGCTAACATAAACTGATTGCTATATGTGCACTTGCTGACAAAAAGCTGATTGCTATATGTCCAATAGCTGACAAAATCTGATAGCTATGTGTGCAATAGCTGATAAAAGCTGATTGCTATATGCGCAATAGCGAACAAAAGCTGTTTGCTAAATGTGCAATAGCTGACAAAATCTGTCTGTTATATGTGCAACAGCTGACAAAATCTGATTGCTATATTTGCAATAGCTGACAAAAGCGGATTGCTGTTTGTATAATAGCTGACAAAAGCTGATTGCTCTATGTGCACTAGCTGACAAAACGCTGATTGCTATATGTGCACTTGCTGAAAAAAACGCTGACTGCTATATGTATAATAGCTGACAAAAGCTGATTGCTCTATGTTCACTAGCTGATAAAAGCTGGTTGCGATAAGTTCAAAAGCTGGCAAAATCTGATTGCTATTTGTGTTTGCACTTGCTGACAAAAAGCTGATTGCTATATATGCACTTGCTGAAAAAATGCTGACTGCTATATGTTCACTAGTTGCTAAGAAGCTGATTGCTATATGTGCACTTACTGACAAAATCTGATTGCTGTATGTACAATAGCTGACGAAAGCTGTATGCCATATGTGCAATAGGTGACAAAAAGCTGAAAGCTATATTTGCACTAGCTGACAAAACGCTGATTGCTATATGTTTAAAAAATAGATTACTATATCTGTAATAGCTGACAAAAGGTGATCGCTATACGTGTAATAGCTGACAAAAGCTGATTGCTATCTGTGTAATAGGTGACAAAAAGCTGATTGCTATTTTTGTACTAGCTGACAAAAAGCTGATAGCTATATGTGTACTTGCTGACAAAAGCTGAGTGCTCTATGTGCAATAGCTGACAAAAGCTGATTGCTGTATGATTAATAGCTGCTAAAGCTGATTGCTCTATGTGCACTAGTGTCAAAACGCTGATTGCTATATGTGCACTTGTTGAAAAAACGCTGATTGCTATATGCTCACTAGCTGTTAAAAGCTGATTGTTATATGTGCACTTGCTGACAAAAGCTGACTGCTGTATGTATAATAGCTGACAAAAGCTGATTGCTCTATGTTCACTAGCTGATAAAAGCTGATTGCGATAAGTTCAATAGCTGGCAAAATCTGATTGCTATTTGTGTTTGCACTTGCTGACAAAAAGCTGATTGCTATATATGCACTTGCTGAAAAAATGCTGACTGCTATATGTTCACTAGTTGCTAAGAAGCTGATTGATATATGTGCACTTACTGACAAAATCTGATTGCTGTATGTACAATAGCTGACGAAAGCTGTATGCCATATGTGCAATAGGTGACAAAAAGCTGATTGCTATATTTGCATTAGCTGTCAAAAAGCTGATTGCTATATGTGCATAAGCTGACAAAAATCTGATAGCTATATGCGCTCTTGCTGACAAAAGCTGATTGCTGTATGTGGAAAAGCTGACAAATGTTGATTGCGATATGTGCAATAGCTGACAAAAGCTGATTGCTATATGTGCACTTCCTGAAAAAACGCTTATTGCTATAGATTCACAATTTGCTATAAAGATGATTGCTAGATGTGCACTTGCTTACAGAAGCTGATTGCTGTATGTACAATAGCTGACAAAAGCTGATTGCTATATGTGCAATAGCTAACATAAACTGATTGTTTTATGTGCAATAGCTCACATAAACTGATTGCTATATGTGCAATAGCTGACAAAAGCTGATTGCTAAATGTGCAATAGCTGACAAAATCTGTCTGTTATATGTGCAACAGCTGACAAAATCTGATTGCTATATTTGCAATAGCTGACAAAAGCGGATTGCTGTTTGTATAATAGCTGACAAAAGCTGATTGCTCTATGTGCACTAGCTGACAAAACGGTGATTGCTATATGTGCACTTGCTGAAAAAAACGCTGACTGCTATATGTATAATAGCTGACAAAAGCTGATTGCTCTATGTTCACTAGCTGATAAAAGCTGATTGCGATAAGTTCAAAAGCTGGCAAAATCTGATTGCTATTTGTGTTTGCACTTGCTGACAAAAAGCTGATTGCTTTATATGCACTTGCTGAAAAAATGCTGACTGCTATATGTTCACTAGTTGCTAAGAAGCTGATTGATATATGTGCACTTACTGACAAAATCTGATTGCTGTATGTACAATAGCTGACGAAAGCTGTATGCCATATGTGCAATAGGTGACAAAAAGCTGAAAGCTATATTTGCACTAGCTGACAAAACGCTGATTGCTATATGTTTAAAAAATAGATTACTATATCTGTAATAGCTGACAAAAGGTGATCGCTATACGTGTAATAGCTGACAAAAGCTGATTGCTATATGTGTAATAGGTGACAAAAAGCTGATTGCTATTTTTGTACTAGCTGACAAAAAGCTGATAGCTATATGTGTACTTGCTGACAAAAGCTGAGTGCTATATGTGCAATAGCTGACAAAAGCTGATTGCTGTATGATTGATAGCTGCTAAAGCTGATTGCTCTATGTGCACTAGTGTCAAAACGCTGATTGCTATATGTGCACTTGTTGAAAAAACGCTGATTGCTATATGCTCACTAGCTGTTAAAAGCTGATTGTTATATGTGCACTTGCTGACAAAAGCTGACTGCTGTATGTATAATAGCTGACAAAAGCTGATTGCTCTATGTTCACTAGCTGATAAAATCTGATTGCGATAAGTTCAAAAGCTGGCAAAATCTGATTGCTATTTGTGTTTGCACTTGCTGACAAAAAGCTGATTGCTATATATGCACTTGCTGAAAAAATGCTGACTGCTATATGTTCACTAGTTGCTAAGAAGCTGATTGCTATATGTGCACTTACTGACAAAATCTGATTGCTGTATGTACAATAGCTGACGAAAGCTGATTGCTATATGTGTAATAGGTGACAAAAAGCTGATTGCTATTTTTGTACTAGCTGACAAAAAGCTGATAGCTATATGTGTACTTGCTGACAAAAGCTGAGTGCTATATGTGCAATAGCTGACAAAAGCTGATTGCTGTATGATTAATAGCTGCTAAAGCTGATTGCTCTATGTGCACTAGTGTCAAAACGCTGATTGCTATATGTGCACTTGTTGAAAAAACGCGGATTGTTATATGCTCACTAGCTGTTAAAATCTGATTGTTATATGTGCACTCGCTGACAAAAGCTGACTGCTGTATGTATAATAGCTGACAAAAGCTGATTGCTCTATGTTCACTAGCTGATAAAAGCTGATTGCGATAAGTTCAAAAGCTGGCAAAATCTGATTGCTATTTGTGTTTGCACTTGCTGACAAAAAGCTGATTGCTATATATGCACTTGCTGAAAAAATGCTGACTGCTATATTTTCACTAGTTGCTAAGAAGCTGATTGCTATATGTGCACTTACTGACAAAATCTGATTGCTGTATGTACAATAGCTGACGAAAGCTGTATGCCATATGTGCAATAGGTGACAAAAAGCTGAAAGCTTTATTTGCACTAGCTGACAAAACGCTGATTGCTATATGTGCACTTGTTGAAAAAACGCTGATTGCTATATGCTCACTAGCTGTTAAAAGCTGATTGTTATATGTGCACTTGCTGACAAAAGCTGACTGCTGTATGTATAATAGCTGACAAAAGCTGATTGCTCTATGTTCACTAGCTGATAAAAGCTGATTGCGATAAGTTCAATAGCTGGCAAAATCTGATTGCTATTTGTGTTTGCACTTGCTGACAAAAAGCTGATTGCTATATATGCACTTGCTGAAAAAATGCTGACTGCTATATGTTCACTAGTTGCTAAGAAGCTGATTGCTATATGTGCACTTACTGACAAAATCTGATTGCTGTATGTACAATAGCTGACGAAAGCTGTATGCCATATGTGCAATAGGTGACAAAAAGCTGATTGCTATATTCGCATTAGCTGTCAAAAAGCTGATTGCTATATGTGCATAAGCTGACAAAAATCTGATAGCTATATGCGCTCTTGCTGACAAAAGCTGATTGCTGTATGTGGAAAAGCTGACAAATGTTGATTGCGATATGTGCAATAGCTGACAAAAGCTGATTGCTATATGTGCACTTCCTGAAAAAACGCCTATTGCTATAGCTTCACAATTTGCTATAAAGATGATTGCTTGATGTGCACTTGCTTACAGAAGCTGATTGCTGTATGTACAATAGCTGACAAAAGCTGATTGCTATATGTGCAATAGCTAACATAAACTGACTGCTTTATGTGCAATAGCTCACATAAACTGATTGCTATATGTGCAATAGCTGTCAAAAGCTGATTGCTTTATGTGCAATAGCTCACATAAACTGATTGCTATATGTGCAATAGCTGACAAAAGCTGATTGCTATATGTGCAATAGCTAACATAAACTGATTGCTATGTGTGCACTTGCTGACAAAAAGCTGATTGCTATATGTGCACTTCCTGAAAAAACGCTGATTACTATAGCTTCACAAGGTGCTATAAAGATGATTGCTAGATGTGCACTTGCTGACAAAAGCTGAATGCTGTATGTACAATAGCTGACAAAAGCTGATTGCTATATGTGCAATAGCTAACATAAACTGATTGCTATATGTGCAATAGCTGACAAACGCTGATTGCTATATGTATGTGTACTTGCTGACAAAAAGCTGATGGCTATATGTTTAAAATAACTGATTACTATATGTGCAATAGCTGACAAAAGCGGATTGCTGTATGTATAATAGCTGCTAAAACTGATTGCTCGGTGCACTGGTGTCAAAACGCTAATTGCCGTAGGTGCACTTGCTAAAAAATCGCTGATTGCGATATGTGCTCTAGCTGACAAAAAGCTGATAGCTATAGGTGTAATTGCTGACAAAAGCTGATAGCTATATGTGCACTTTCTGACAAAAGCTGTATGTTCACTAGCTGCTAAGAAGCTGATTGCTATATGTGCACTTACTGACAAAATCTGATTACTGTATGTACAATAGCTGTCAAAAGCTAATTGCTTTATGTGCAATAGCTAACATAAACTGATTGCTATATGTGCACTTGCTGACAAAAAGCTGATTGCTATATGTGCACTCCCTGAAAAAACGCTGATTGCTATAGCTTCACAAGGTGCTATAAAGATGATTGCTAGATGTGCACTTGCTGACAAAAGCTGATTGCTGTGTGTAAAATAGCTGACAAAAGCTGATTGCTTTATGTGCAATAGCTAACATAAACTGATTGTGATATGTGCAATAGCTGACAAAAGCTGATTGCTATATGTGCACTTCCTGAAAAAACGCTTATTGCTATAGCTTCACAAGGTGCTATTAAGATGATTGCTAGATGTGCACTTGCTGACAAAAGGTGATTAATGTATGTACAATAGCTGACAAAAGTTGATTGCTTTATGTGCAATAGCTAACATAAACTGATTGCTATATGTACAATAGCTGACAAACGCTTATTGCTATTTGTATGTGCACTTGCTGACAAAAAGCTGATGGCTATATGATTAAAATACCTGATTCCTATATGTGCAATAGCTGACAAAAGCTGATTGCTATATGTGCAATAGGCGACAAAAAGCTGATTGCTATATTTGTACTAGCTGACAAAAGTTGATAGTTATATGTATGTGCACTTGCTGACAAGAAGCTGATTGCTCTATGTTCACAAGCTGACAAAAGCTAATTGCTATATGTGCAATAGCTGGCAATATCTGATTGCTGTATGTACAATAGCTGACGAAAGCTGTATGCCATATGTGCAATAGGTGACAAAAAGCTGAAAGCTATATTTGCACTAGCTGACAAAACGCTGATTGCTATATGTTTAAAAAATAGATTACTATATCTGTAATAGCTGACAAAAGGTGATCGCTATACGTGTAATAGCTGACAAAAGCTGATTGCTATCTGTGTAATAGGTGACAAAAAGCTGATTGCTATTTTTGTACTAGCTGACAAAAAGCTGATAGCTATATGTGTACTTGCTGACAAAAGCTGAGTGCTCTATGTGCAATAGCTGACAAAAGCTGATTGCTGTATGATTAATAGCTGCTAAAGCTGATTGCTCTATGTGCACTAGTGTCAAAACGCTGATTGCTATATGTGCACTTGTTGAAAAAACGCTGATTGCTATATGCTCACTAGCTGTTAAAAGCTGATTGTTATATGTGCACTTGCTGACAAAAGCTGACTGCTGTATGTATAATAGCTGACAAAAGCTGATTGCTCTATGTTCACTAGCTGATAAAAGCTGATTGCGATAAGTTCAATAGCTGGCAAAATCTGATTGCTATTTGTGTTTGCACTTGCTGACAAAAAGCTGATTGCTATATATGCACTTGCTGAAAAAATGCTGACTGCTATATGTTCACTAGTTGCTAAGAAGCTGATTGATATAAGTGCACTTACTGACAAAATCAGATTGCTGTATGTACAATAGCTGACGAAAGCTGTATGCCATATGTGCAATAGGTGACAAAAAGCTGATTGCTATATTTGCATTAGCTGTCAAAAAGCTGATTGCTATATGTGCATAAGCTGACAAAAATCTGATAGCTATATGCGCTCTTGCTGACAAAAGCTGATTGCTGTATGTGGAAAAGCTGACAAATGTTGATTGCGATATGTGCAATAGCTGACAAAAGCTGATTGCTATATGTGCACTTCCTGAAAAAACGCTTATTGCTATAGATTCACAATTTGCTATAAAGATGATTGCTAGATGTGCACTTGCTTACAGAAGCTGATTGCTGTATGTACAATAGCTGACAAAAGCTGATTGCTATATGTGCAATAGCTAACATAAACTGATTGTTTTATGTGCAATAGCTCACATAAACTGATTGCTATATGTGCAATAGCTGACAAAAGCTGATTGCTAAATGTGCAATAGCTGACAAAATCTGTCTGTTATATGTGCAACAGCTGACAAAATCTGATTGCTATATTTGCAATAGCTGACAAAAGCGGATTGCTGTTTGTATAATAGCTGACAAAAGCTGATTGCTCTATGTGCACTAGCTGACAAAACGGTGATTGCTATATGTGCACTTGCTGAAAAAAACGCTGACTGCTATATGTATAATAGCTGACAAAAGCTGATTGCTCTATGTTCACTAGCTGATAAAAGCTGATTGCGATAAGTTCAAAAGCTGGCAAAATCTGATTGCTATTTGTGTTTGCACTTGCAGACAAAAAGCTGATTGCTTTATATGCACTTGCTGAAAAAATGCTGACTGCTATATGTTCACTAGTTGCTAAGAAGCTGATTGCTATATGTGCACTTACTGACAAAATCTGATTGCTGTATGTACAATAGCTGACGAAAGCTGTATGCCATATGTGCAATAGGTGACAAAAAGCTGAAAGCTATATTTGCACTAGCTGACAAAACGCTGATTGCTATATGTTCAAAAAATAGATTACTATATCTGTAATAGCTGACAAAAGGTGATCGCTATACGTGTAATAGCTGACAAAAGCTGATTGCTATATGTGTAATAGGTGACAAAAAGCTGATTGCTATTTTTGTACTAGCTGACAAAAAGCTGATAGCTATATGTGTACTTGCTGACAAAAGCTGAGTGCTATATGTGCAATAGCTGACAAAAGCTGATTGCTGTATGATTGATAGCTGCTAAAGCTGATTGCTCTATGTGCACTAGTGTCAAAACGCTGATTGCTATATGTGCACTTGTTGAAAAAACGCTGATTGCTATATGCTCACTAGCTGTTAAAAGCTGATTGTTATATGTGCACTTGCTGACAAAAGCTGACTGCTGTATGTATAATAGCTGACAAAAGCTGATTGCTCTATGTTCACTAGCTGATAAAATCTGATTGCGATAAGTTCAAAAGCTGGCAAAATCTGATTGCTATTTGTGTTTGCACTTGCTGACAAAAAGCTGATTGCTATATATGCACTTGCTGAAAAAATGCTGACTGCTATATGTTCACTAGTTGCTAAGAAGCTGATTGCTATATGTGCACTTACTGACAAAATCTGATTGCTGTATGTACAATAGCTGACGAAAGCTGATTGCTATATGTGTAATAGGTGACAAAAAGCTGATTGCTATTTTTGTACTAGCTGACAAAAAGCTGATAGCTATATGTGTACTTGCTGACAAAAGCTGAGTGCTATATGTGCAATAGCTGACAAAAGCTGATTGCTGTATGATTAATAGCTGCTAAAGCTGATTGCTCTATGTGCACTAGTGTCAAAACGCTGATTGCTATATGTGCACTTGTTGAAAAAACGCGGATTGTTATATGCTCACTAGCTGTTAAAATCTGATTGTTATATGTGCACTCGCTGACAAAAGCTGACTGCTGTATGTATAATAGCTGACAAAAGCTGATTGCTCTATGTTCACTAGCTGATAAAAGCTGATTGCGATAAGTTCAAAAGCTGGCAAAATCTGATTGCTATTTGTGTTTGCACTTGCTGACAAAAAGCTGATTGCTATATATGCACTTGCTGAAAAAATGCTGACTGCTATATTTTCACTAGTTGCTAAGAAGCTGATTGCTATATGTGCACTTACTGACAAAATCTGATTGCTGTATGTACAATAGCTGACGAAAGCTGTATGCCATATGTGCAATAGGTGACAAAAAGCTGAAAGCTTTATTTGCACTAGCTGACAAAACGCTGATTGCTATATGTGCACTTGTTGAAAAAACGCTGATTGCTATATGCTCACTAGCTGTTAAAAGCTGATTGTTATATGTGCACTTGCTGACAAAAGCTGACTGCTGTATGTATAATAGCTGACAAAAGCTGATTGCTCTATGTTCACTAGCTGATAAAAGCTGATTGCGATAAGTTCAATAGCTGGCAAAATCTGATTGCTATTTGTGTTTGCACTTGCTGACAAAAAGCTGATTGCTATATATGCACTTGCTGAAAAAATGCTGACTGCTATATGTTCACTAGTTGCTAAGAAGCTGATTGCTATATGTGCACTTACTGACAAAATCTGATTGCTGTATGTACAATAGCTGACGAAAGCTGTATGCCATATGTGCAATAGGTGACAAAAAGCTGATTGCTATATGTGCATAAGCTGACAAAAATCTGATAGCTATATGCGCTCTTGCTGACAAAAGCTGATTGCTGTATGTGGAAAAGCTGACAAATGTTGATTGCGATATGTGCAATAGCTGACAAAAGCTGATTGCTATATGTGCACTTCCTGAAAAAACGCCTATTGCTATAGCTTCACAATTTGCTATAAAGATGATTGCTTGATGTGCACTTGCTTACAGAAGCTGATTGCTGTATGTACAATAGCTGACAAAAGCTGATTGCTATATGTGCAATAGCTAACATAAACTGACTGCTTTATGTGCAATAGCTCACATAAACTGATTGCTATATGTGCAATAGCTGTCAAAAGCTGATTGCTTTATGTGCAATAGCTCACATAAACTGATTGCTATATGTGCAATAGCTGACAAAAGCTGATTGCTATATGTGCAATAGCTAACATAAACTGATTGCTATGTGTGCACTTGCTGACAAAAAGCTGATTGCTATATGTGCACTTCCTGAAAAAACGCTGATTACTATAGCTTCACAAGGTGCTATAAAGATGATTGCTAGATGTGCACTTGCTGACAAAAGCTGAATGCTGTATGTACAATAGCTGACAAAAGCTGATTGCTATATGTGCAATAGCTAACATAAACTGATTGCTATATGTGCAATAGCTGACAAACGCTGATTGCTATATGTATGTGTACTTGCTGACAAAAAGCTGATGGCTATATGTTTAAAATAACTGATTCCTATATGTGCAATAGCTGACAAAAGCGGATTGCTGTATGTATAATAGCTGCTAAAACTGATTGCTCGGTGCACTGGTGTCAAAACGCTAATTGCCGTAGGTGCACTTGCTAAAAAATCGCTGATTGCGATATGTGCTCTAGCTGACAAAAAGCTGATAGCTATAGGTGTAATTGCTGACAAAAGCTGATAGCTATATGTGCACTTTCTGACAAAAGCTGTATGTTCACTAGCTGCTAAGAAGCTGATTGCTATATGTGCACTTACTGACAAAATCTGATTACTGTATGTACAATAGCTGTCAAAAGCTAATTGCTTTATGTGCAATAGCTAACATAAACTGATTGCTATATGTGCACTTGCTGACAAAAAGCTGATTGCTATATGTGCACTCCCTGAAAAAACGCTGATTGCTATAGCTTCACAAGGTGCTATAAAGATGATTGCTAGATGTGCACTTGCTGACAAAAGCTGATTGCTGTGTGTAAAATAGCTGACAAAAGCTGATTGCTTTATGTGCAATAGCTAACATAAACTGATTGTGATATGTGCAATAGCTGACAAAAGCTGATTGCTATATGTGCACTTCCTGAAAAAACGCTTATTGCTATAGCTTCACAAGGTGCTATTAAGATGATTGCTAGATGTGCACTTGCTGACAAAAGGTGATTAATGTATGTACAATAGCTGACAAAAGTTGATTGCTTTATGTGCAATAGCTAACATAAACTGATTGCTATATGTACAATAGCTGACAAACGCTTATTGCTATTTGTATGTGCACTTGCTGACAAAAAGCTGATGGCTATATGATTAAAATACCTGATTCCTATATGTGCAATAGCTGACAAAAGCTGATTGCTATATGTGCAATAGGCGACAAAAAGCTGATTGCTATATTTGTACTAGCTGACAAAAGTTGATAGTTATATGTATGTGCACTTGCTGACAAGAAGCTGATTGCTCTATGTTCACAAGCTGACAAAAGCTAATTGCTATATGTGCAATAGCTGGCAATATCTGATTGCTGTATGTACAATAGCTGACGAAAGCTGTATGCCATATGTGCAATAGGTGACAAAAAGCTGAAAGCTATATTTGCACTAGCTGACAAAACGCTGATTGCTATATGTGCACTTGTTAAAAAAACGCTGATTGCTATATGCTCACTAGCTGTTAAAAGC